>NC_140455.1:15293805-15481914 GCF_963576455.1 Neolamprologus multifasciatus | reverse complement strand
ATATGTATATATAAATATAAATATATGTACACTAGTGATTAAATAAGAAAATCTTGAAAAGAAATAAGACGGGAGGGCAGATGGGATATTGCACAGGAATGAGCAGCAGAAAATTACAGTATTGCACTTTTAAATATAAATATCAATGACAATAAAGTGAAGTGACCAGTGCAGATTAAACAGAGTACTTGTGAAGCTGCAGGGTAGCTTCTGAGTGCTGTGTTGTGTGTGTTTAAGTGTTGTGGTTGAGGTGTCTTATGGCTTGGTGGTAAAAACTGTTTTTAAGTCTTGTAGTCTGAGCAGACAGACTCCTGTAACGTCTGCCAGATGGTAACAAGGAGAACAGCTGATGTGCTGGGTGGCTGTGGTCCTTGATGATGCTGTGTGCTTTACGGAGGCATCGCTGGAGGTAAATGTCCTGAATGGCAGGAAGCCTCGTGCCAGTGATGTGCTCTGCTGCCATCACCACCCTCTTTAGTGCTTTACGGCTGCTGGCAGAGCAGCTTCCGTACCAAACTGTGATGCAGCTCGTCAGCAAGCTCTCAATTGCACACCTGTAAAAATTTGAGGTGATGTTGGCGTTCATGCTAAACTTCCTCAGCCTCCTCAGGAAGTAAAGCCGCTGGCGAGCTTTCCTGATAGCAGTGTCTGTGTGAAGGGTCCAGGAGAAGTCCTCGGTGATGTTGACTCCAAGGAACTTGAAGCTGCTGACCCTTTCGACCTTGACACCGTTGATGTGGATGGGCTGGTGTTCTCTGACTGGTCGTTTCCGGTAGTCCACTATCATCTCTCTAGTTTTGCTGATGTTGAGAGTCAGGTTATTTTCCAGGCACCACTCGTACAGCGCCATCACCTCCTCTCTATAGGCCGTCTCATCATTGCCTGTGATGAGGCCTATGATGGTTGTGTCATCAGCAAACTTGATGATGGTGTTGGACTCGTGTTTAGCAACACAGTCGTGTATGAACAGGGAATATAGGAGGGGGCTAAGCACACAACCCTGTGGCGTACCTGTGTTTAAGATGAGTGATGAGGAGGTGTGCTTACCAACTCTCACCACCTGGGGCCTGTATGTGAGGAAGTTTAGAATCCATCTCCAGGTTGGTGTTCCCAGCCCAAGGTCGACGAGCTTCGTGGCAAGTTTCGAGGGGATGATGGTGTTAAATGCCGAGCTGTAGTCGATGAAGAGCATCCTTGCATATGTATTCCCTTTCTCCAGGTGAGTGAGGGTGGTGTGCGTTGCCAGGGTGATGGCATCCTCTGTGGCTCTGTTTGTCCGATAGGCAAACTGAAGAGGGAGGAGCAGATGTGACCTTTGACCAGCCGCTCCAGGCACTTCATGATGACGGATGTCAGTGCAACAGGACGGTAGTCATTCAGACAGGAGACCACTGCTTTTTTGGGAACGGGAATGATGGTGGATGCTTTGAGGGATGTGGAGGCCACTGACTGCCTCAGGGAGAGGTTGAAGATGTTGGTGAACACTGCTGCCAGCTCGTCTGCACACACTCTGAGTAGCCGGCCTGGGATGCCGTCTGGTCCTGGAGCTTTGTGAGGATTTACCTTTTTAAAGGTCCATCTCACAGCTTCTGTTCTCAAAGTTAAAGTTGCAGCCTCACTGTCCTCCTGAGGGTAGAGGATATGCTCTCTGTTGTCTGCATCAAAACGAGCATAGAAGTTGTTGAGCTCGTCTGCGAGAGATGCAGTGGGCTGAACACTGACTGTGTTGACCTTCTTGTAGTCAGTGATGCAGCGCAGTCCATTCCACAGTCGCCTGGTGTCAAAGCTGTGGTAGCTGGAGTCCATTTTGTCCCTGTAGTCCTTTCTGGCCTTTTTTATGGACTTTCGGAGGTCATACCTGGCTGCTTTATAAGCATCAGCATCCCCGGAGTTAAAGGCAGAGGTCCGCACTTTTAGCTTGGCGCGAACGTCTTTATTTACCCAGGGTTTCTGATTTGGATATATGCGGACAGTGGTTTTTGTGATGATATCATCCATGTACTTTCCAATATATCCAATGACAGAGTCTGTGAGTTCATTGATGTTGCCATCAGCTGCATCCACAAATATCTGCCACTCAGTTGTCTCAAAGCAGTCCTGCAGGACCTCCTCAGCCTCACTGTCCCATTTGTAAATAACCCTGGAAGCTGGTTTTTCCTGTTTCAGTCTTTGTCTGTATGCAGGCAGCAGCAGTATGGAACAATGGTCTGCCTTACCAAAAGCTGGGCGGGGGAGGGGTTTGTAGCACTCTTTGAATGGAGTGTAACAGTGGTCCAGTGTTTGATCACCTCTTGTGGGGAAGGAGATGTGCTGATAGTATTTGGGGAGAACCTTCTTCATGTTGGCTCTGTTGAAGTCTCCCAGCACAATAAAGGCAGCTTCTGGATTATTGTTCTCAAGTCCAGTAATGATGTCATACAGTTCGTCCATAGCCGTAGTTTTATCAGCGTGTGGAGGAATGTAAACAGCTGAGAGGAGAACTGAGCTGAACTCCCTCGGGAGGTAAAAAGGCCTGACTTTAATGGTCAGCAGCTCGAGGCTCTGAGAGCAGTAAGATACACACATCTCTAGCCCACAAGGAGTTAACCATAAAGCACACCCCTCCTCCCCTTTTCTTGCCTGAGTCCTTCGTTCGGTCTCCCCGGTAAACAGTGAATCCATCCGGCGTGATGGCGCAGTCGGGGACGCTGGTCTCCAGCCATGTCTCTGTGAAGGCCAGAACGCAGCAGTTCCTGATGTCTTGTTGGTGTTTAATCCGTGCACGCAGCTCGTCAAGTTTGTTGTCCAGAGACTGGAGATTCACGAGCAGGATGCTGGGGAGAGGTGGCTTGCTGTTTCTCTGTCGCGTTCGGCACAAAACTCCGGCGCGTTTCCCCCTCTTTGTTTTCCCTCTACGTCGCGCGAGTAAACAAAGGAACCCAGGCAACAGAGCGTCCACGGAGTCGAAACCTGCTGTAAAGTCCGAACTGGCTGACGAACGTAGCTCCAAAAGTGTTTGTCTGTCATACCGAGTGTATGATCGCGCTGTGCGCACAGAAATTGAAAGCAGAACAAAATAAATAATAACATTTTTGCTGAGATGACTGGGAGCTCGGTGCAGCCATCTTACGGCGCAACCGGATCAATCAACAGTTGTCATCTATATAGGTTTCCCCAGTTCTGCAAGCTGTTCATTCTCGTTTACGTGCCCCACCCTCCCTCCTTGTTCTCAGTTCTTTAACTTCTTCATTTCTATTTAGTGCATGGGGATCTGCCAGGCCCGGGAGCCGTTGCAGGTCCCCTTCGAGGCCTTCCCCAAACCGCAGTTCAATTGCCTGCCTTATTTCTTCTTCTTCTCATGTTTTGTTGTTAGTCTCGGCCTTGGAATAATCTCTTTTTCTGTGTAGACCTCTTTGTGTTTCTGTAACCCCTTGACCTTAAGTGACTGTGTTTTTGTGTTTATGTGTGTGTTTCCTTGAATTACTTACCTCTGCCATCTCTCCAATGAACTCCCCACATCACTGACTGTGTTACTTCTTAATCCATAACGGTAAGAGAGCCACAGACGCGATGGAGGAGGCACACTTGCACACAGGAATTTTTTTCATCCCACATACAATTTGTTTACAAAATACCGATACTAGTTTGGTTGAAACACAAACCACTGGGTCAAAGACCCAGAATCATCACACTTATGCTTCAGCCAGCTACACAAAGGGTTTGCTTTCTTGCCTCTTTTATTAGTTTTTTTCCTGCTTTGCTATATCAGTGTTAGTCCCTATGAGACCATTGATTCTTGCAGCATTAAGTGTTGTGATTTTTTGATTCAAGTGAAGTGCTTTTTGAACTTTTTGAAAGCAACTGACTCACATAGTTATGTTGATATCCCAGTCTCAATAAACATATTCCGCAATGCTTCCGCTTGCTTGTGATGTTCCTACGAATTGACCAGTAGCCATCAGGTTGCTGTTAGAAGCACTGCATTAAACAAGAAATAAAATAAAATGAAAAAAAAAAAAAAAAAAAAAAAAAAGCACTTTGTTTTTTGTGGGGTTGCCTCAGGATGCATCACGGTGCCTTGTGTTCTTGGGATGAAGGTTGTGCTTGCTCCCTTACCTTCTCAAGGTTGGCTTGGTTAACCTACTTGTGCGAGCTTTTCACATGGACTTAAGGGTTTGTGAGATTTTTCCCCTTTAGAAATGTCCCATATATTTTATCTCATTCCACTACAAGACACTTGTTTTTAATCTAAAAAAACAAACAAACAAACAAACAAACAAAAAAACAGTCATATTCAAAGTAATCTCAAATTAGACTCTCGCACTTTCTCCCAATGTTTCCTGACATGATGATGCACTTGCCATCTGCTGGCATAATGCAACACAACAAGAAAAGAAAATAGAAACTAGACTTCACATTAACCATGGACTATTGTTTGACGCACACAAAAACAAAGAACTAAAAAAAAAAAACTAAGCACGTTTTCTCGATTATTTTAGTTGATTTTAATTCGTTTCGGAAACGCGCAATACAGTTTCAGTTAGTTTTCCTTTTTTCACAAACCCTTGTTTGTATTTATTTGAGTTAACAAAAAACTTTATTTAGTTCTAGTTATTTTGCAGTTTTTCATTAATGATAATAACCTTACTAGTCAAAACTTCTACAGTGCCACCTTGCCAGGCTAAAGACAGGTTAAAGCTTAAGCCCCCTCCCCAGAACAAACCATACAAGCATCAATCAACTAACATTAATCGATATTTCTATCATCATGACAAAGATATTCTATTTACTACTTCTAATGATTTTATACAAATATAGAAGTTAGTTCACAATGATAAAAATACCAAACAAAAGACTGACAAACTCCCCTCTGTTTTTTAAGTACTTGGTAAGCTTTCAGTTCCACCCTAATATAGAAAGACTTGGAATTTGCCACTTCATGTTTGATGCTCTGTACCTCCAATATAGTGGCAACCTGGAGCAGAACAGCCTCCCAACATTCCAGCCGGATGAAGGCTAATGAAGCGTTGAAGCTTTCCATCCAATTGGTTTGGGAAAAATGTTCATTTCTCAATGAATATGTGAGAAATTACCATTTGTGTTTTGTGGTCTATTCATCAAATTTATTTATTAATGTGTAATTACAGGTAATAGAAGTCTATCAATTAAAAAAATGTATTAATAATTGATGTATGATTTTTATCAATCCAACTTGACATGAGATGTTTATTATAATTATGTATTTATTTTATTCTCTTTTCAGTTGTTACAGATGGGACAGACATGAAGAAAAAAAAGAGAAGAAGAAAAAACAGAAGAGAAAACAAACAAAAAAAGATCAACATAATAAATACAACACCATCACAATAAACTAGCTAACAGTAGATAACAGTAGATACTAACAGAGGTGGGACCAAGTCATTGTTTTGCAAGTCTCAAGTAAGTCTCAAGTCTTTATCCTCAAGTCACAAGTCAAGTCTCAAGTAATGTCAGGCAACTCAGAGTCGAGTCTCAAGTCACAAGTCTGAAACTTTGAATTTCAAGTCCTTTCGAGTATTAAAAAAAAAAAAAGCATGTTGCAGTTATATGCTAATTGTAAATATTAGACCATGTGATTTTTAAATCTGTGTTTTTCTCAACACATGACAAAATAGTGAACTTAGAAAATATACACAAATTGTGAAATTGCACCTCTTTAAAATGCAGCTCAATTAAACTTAGCTCCAAGAATAATTTTCACCGACAGTTCTGAGATAAGCTGCATGTTATTCTTGGATGCGCTTGTAGGGCCGGCTTTGAAATTGCATGACAAAAATATCATACACATTAAAAAAAAAACTGTATCACCAACGGAGCCTGGACAACATTTGCTAGTTAGATGAAGTCAGCTATCTCATCGTAGCAAAGAAGGACCACCTACCGTTCTTTATGGAACTTCAACTGTCGGACAAAGTTGGAAGTTGTTCCATCTCTGTCTGTGATTCTCTGCTTGCATGTTTTGGATATTGCATTTCGGTTTTTTGTTGACTACACCATAGTTTATGTACCTGAAAAAAATAACTCCTTGCAGCCTTTTTGAGGTTTTTTTTTTCTTTTCTTTTTAAAAAAAGTCTGGTTAATTTGATTGGCTGTGCTACAGCTCACGCACACATATGTACGGAGTGTGGTTTGAATAAATGAATTTAATTAATGGTGCACACTTTCTATATAATATGCGTGTTGAATTTTATATTTGGGGTGAAATATCAAGTCTCTTTAAGTAAACCGGTTCAAGTCCAATTCAAGTCCCAGGTCATTGGTGTAAAAGTCCAAGTCAAGTCACAAGTCTTAGAACATTTTTTCAAGTCAAGTCTAAAGTCATAAAATTAATGACTCGAGTCTGACTCGAGTCCAAGTCATGTGACTCGAGTCCACACCTCTGGATACTAAATATTAAATGTTATTGTTTGTGCAGAACGCAAGATCGACAACGCACAATGTGCTTTGAGGTAGCAGCCAAGAAAGGTGTAGTTTGTGTCTGTGAACACCTGTGTGGAACAGAACGCTTGTATTCAAAAGGTTTCTCCATGTAACGATCTGCTAGGTGTGGGAAGCCATAGCCCTGTCCCCCAGGGCATGAAGCAGGTATGAAGGAGATCCAGACATGAGATGTTTATCTTAAAACTGTTGAACAATATTTTTTTTAAAAGATTGGACACTGATTGTATGAAAAATTGAGTATTTGTGACTATTCATGTTTATTAAGAAATCTTTCTTTCTGATATGTCTGGAGACTTGCACCTGACTGAAAAACTTTAGCAAAAAAAAAAATCTTAGCCTATCCTATCTCAAAAGGATAGGCTTCAGGATGCCTGGTTGCATAGTCACTAATGACTAAAAGAAACTTGAAACGAGGGTACTCAGTGGCAGCTGGTGAGTCTTGATGGAAGACGGGTGTGGCTGGCTTCAGCGTGGGAAATACCTTTTGGCCTGATGATGCCCATAAACTGGCACGCATGAATGAACACACACACGCACGCACGCACACACGCACACACATAAAGGAGGAAACAGGGGCCCGGGAGGGGAGCCAACAGAAAACACAAAAACAAACAAGAAAAGGACGGGATGTGTTATCCATCCGCCTGGTGAGGTCAGTGCAGGACTAAATAATTTCACTATAACCGAATGGTGCGCTTTATATTTAAATAATTCCACATGTTTAAATTATCTTTAAAATTGTAAGGTATCCTGTGTTGCTATGCGTTTTTTATGTTTATGAGTTTATAAGAACAATTGGGTGTGGCTTACTTTGCACTTGGCAGGTTACACGCATGCGCTCAGTGAATGCCACACCTGCACAAAAGTATTACAGCCAGGGTGTTGCCTTTGTTGCGTGTGTGTAACGCCCACGTGTCTTTTGTATCGCAGTAAAAGTTGTTGGCGTTGGTGTGATGTTTTTTCTTTTCCAAGTCTTAAGTAGATGCCAGTGAAATTTATAGTCGTTTGACAGCTTTTATCCAGACAGTAAGAAACTCTCCATGCCACTGGGAGACTCCCCTGAGACGTTTCTTCAGTCATGATTCGGATTTGTTGGCCCGTGTTTGTGTTGCTACTTTTTGTGGTGAGTCCAGAAAGACTTTTGTGTCGATTAGAAAAGACTTTCATATGGAAAGTAGGTTTTTTTTTCTATAAAGCTTAATTCATAATGTGATTCTTTTGTTGCTTTTATTATTTAGGTTTTTCGTCTTTTTAAAACATAAATCAATCAAAATGTATAATAGATTAAAGACAACAAATCATAGCCAAGCATTTTTAAATCTAATCACAATTATGAATAGTAAAATGAGCATTATCGTGATTTCAGTAGGCAATATGAAGCAAAACCGGTGCTAAAATGCCATCGTCTGCCAAAACGTGATGTCGTGTCAAGGTAGTTATCCCGGAGATAATTTGTAATAAATAAAATCAAATATGTGTTATAAATAATATCAAGCTGAACCTGCCGCAATTTTCTCCCCCTGTTCAAATCATTGACAAACGTGGTTTGAGAATCTGGTATATTGAGCGTTAGTTTAGAAAAGTCGACTTCCAGCAGACATGATTATGCGCTTATCAGGCAAAACGTCCTCAATTTGCTGAAATAATCCCCTCCGGCACAACGTGACAACAATAAATGTATAATTTTCTGTTGTAACCCAAACAAATGAACGGCAATGTAATGACATTCATCTTTAACTTTTTTTTACTAAAGTAAAATATCAGCCACGACTGTTGGTTGGAATTGAGGCGGAGTCGACTGGATCCGCTGTCCTTGCCCAGCACGCGCTCCAGAAGGGGAAACAGATTGTGTCGGGGGCAGCTTCACTGGCAAGACCCCGGTGTTTGCCATAAAATGATTGCTCACATTTAAACTGTTAGAAATGACTTGCTTGATCTATAATCTGTCAAAAAAATAGATCAAACATATCTCTCCTGAAAGATATCAAGTAATTTTGAGGTAGAGGGTGCATCCCTATCATAAAGTAGAAGCTCTAATCAATTTTTGGAAAGTGACTGTTACTTATCCTGTTATTTATCCCGGCAAAAAGTGCCATTGACATTAAAAATGTCTTTTTCAGGAGAGAGCTGGCTAGCAGAAGTTGTAACAAATAGAGCAGAACTGTGATGTGATAGGTTACCAAGGAGGACTGGATTGATTATAATATGGTTAAAATGATACAGTCATAAAGATACTTCAAAAAGGAATAGTTCTTCTATTTTATATCTAACCCAGGGGTCTCAAAATCACGGCCCGGGGACCACTTACAACTGTGTCACCCCTACTGTATATTGCTGTGAAAAAATATAATGCGATTTGGCCCTTTAAGTGTTTTTTCTTTGGGAGGATTTGCTGAGTGCAATGTTAAAATAAGTTATGTAAAAAGCAAAAAGTATATATTTTATATGAAGGCAATATGAGCAGAGAGTACAAACATCTTGAAGGATCGGGTGTGTTAGTTCAGTGACAGTTATTTGTAAAGAAAACAATTTTCACTAACAGTCAAAACCTAATGTGTACACTTATGTCTGCATTTGTATTTTGTTAAATACGAACAAAATTATAGCAGAAGTGCTGGACCGTGTTTAGGCATAAAGAGAGTATCAGTTTGTGTAATTGGTAATTTACTGAAAGGCTTCAGTTAAGAGTGAGGGGGGGGGGGGGGAAGAATGCACTCATGTTTGCAGTTTTCTCTTGTTATACAATATTTAAAGTTTAAAAAAACAAAACACTGCATTTTTAGACATATTTGTGGGTGTATTCTTGGGGTTTTTTTTCTTACTATTTGAACACGTAAGCAGCCCTCCAATGAGAAGACTGTGCAAGCAGTGGCCCACAGCTCATTTAAGTTTGAGACCCCTGAATGTAACCCATTCATAAATCCTGTTCACTAAGGTCTATTTAACAGTATAAGTAAGCATTGTAGACTACAAAACACACACAGAAAACTCTGAAATCACTTTTTTTCAGTCGCTTTTTGGCACAACACTGGCTTACACTCTAGTTCAGCCTCTGCATTGACTAGGCCAGCTTGGACACGCCTGAGCTTTCCCCCCCCCCACCCCCCCTTTGTACTATTTTACCTTTTTACCGAACTAAAGTTGTTTGGTGTTGCTTGAATCAAGATGTAATTCGGATGGAATAGCTATTGGCATTCAGACCGCAAACTCAAAAGTAAAAAACTCTCAGGAAAAACTATGTTGTTCATAACTGAATGTTGTTATTATCTATAACTGTTGATTCTTCACTTTACATTCTGAAAAACCTTTAGGTCACTATAATAAATACATTTAGTTTCATAGTTATAAAAGTGTGGGAAATAAGGTTCTGACCTCAGAGAGATTTCCTCAAATGAATAGAGAGTTGTTTTTAAATGTTTTGAATGAGTTATTTGATGGCAGTAAAAGTATACAACCACTCCTTGCTTTTCTTGTCATTATTACCTTACATGCTTCAACTGAACCTTTCCAGTAGCGGCAAGAGGTGTGTCAGCATTTGTGTTTACTGGGAAAGCTAGCAGCTTTATAGCCCCTGCAAGGCGCGTGTTTTTACATGCACGGTTTAATAGCATCTTGATTTATGATTAGCTCACAATGTAGCCTGCAGAGTTTGTTGGCTGGCTGAGACGCCACACATGCATGCATACACACACACATATTTACATGCATACATACACGTATACGTGTGTGTGTGTGTGTGTGTGTGTGTGTGTGTGTGTGTGTGTGTGTGTGTGTGTGGCGAGCATGTATGTGTGACAACTCAGCCAAAGTAAGAATTTTTGAAAGTAAAGACCTGAAACTTTCCTGCTGTGAGTCAATTATTCGCCAAGTCATATTTTACCTGCTAAAGACAGGAAGATTGACAAACAATTGCAGACTGTTGCTTTTAAGGTTTTTCAAACTGATATATAACAAAAACCTGATCTTTAAACATCTCTCTAGGTTTTAAATTACAGACATTAATTCCAAGAAATGCTTGACAAGGATTAAAAATGGGTGTTCTTGTTTTCTTTAAATGGCTGGTGATTTCTCCAAACATGTTTAAGCGTATGTGTTGTATTTCAGGTCCAGGCAGTTGTGACGAAAGCCAAATCCGGAGACAGTCTAATAAGAAGGAAAAGAGCCTGGCTTCCCCCACCAGTGAACTTGGAGGAAAATGTGGACCACACAAATAAGATTTCCGTTGCCAGGGTGAGTCATTGATTTAGTTTTTTATTCCTTTTTATTTTGATGATCTTTTAATTTTTTATTTTAATAAAATTGATTAAAATAAATTTTATTATGGTTAGAAAATCATGATATACAATATATTAAGGTTTTTAGCATTAACATACTAAGATATGAGGAATCTGTGTTGTCTTTGTTGTCGTTATTGTCCTATGATTATGACATATTTGTGAATTATGCTATGCTTAGCTTTTCATCTCATTTTCAGATTCATTCAGATTTAGATGATGGTAAAGGAAATCTCAAATACTCCCTGAAAGGCCGTGGCGCAAACCAAGATCCCTTCCATGTGTTTGTAGTTGACGAAAGAACTGGATTGATTCGTGTGACCCAATTACTTGACAGAGAGTTCATCAGTTTGTACAATGTGAGTGAGACAAAAACGGTTATTTTCCATCATGACTTCAGTGCATTCCGTATCAACAGTTTACATAAATATTTGTAACGTCTTAATTAAACCTAACAAGGTTTCCTATTTTAGCTTTCTGGTGTTGCTAGGTACACTAATGGCATTCTGGCAGAGGAAAACATAGACGTACGATTCAACATTACTGATCAGAATGACAATGCACCAGTGTTTCAAGGCGTCTATACTGGGCGTGTGGATGAGCTTACACCGCGAGGTTAGTGCTTCGTTTTTATGAAAATTCCTCACTAATCACTATCTGGCATGCGATGACTCCCTATTCCCATATGACTAATATTTAATTAATAAATGAAAACAAAGTTTTTGTTTTTGTTACATTGCTTACAGGTTGAACTTACTTAAATGTAATGTTATACTCAATGTATTATGGAACAGGGTGTTTTTTTTAATGTACATCAGCTGTGAGATGGGTTGTGTTGAAGGTATTAGGCGATACTAGAATGCTTGATGTTGTCTGTGTAGATTCTCCATCATCCAGGTTGTAGTAGTCTCAACTTTTAAAGATGCCACAGAGAGGTTTTGTTTGTTTGTTTTTGTTTTTTGAGAAATTAAAATGTCATTCCTTGATATGCTTACAGGGACTTTTGTTATGAAAGTCGCGGCAACGGATGCCGATCAACCAGACCATGAAAATTCCCAGGTTTTTCATACCATCATAGATCAGAAACCACCTCATGACATGTTTTACATGAACAGTGATGGGTCCATCTTCATCAAAAACAAATTAGACAGAGAGGTATGAACTAAACCCCACACCAGTTTCAGAGCTATGTAGTTACTTTTTTATTTGAATTTTGATATTTGGTGATAATAATAATCATAATCATAATAAAATCAAATGTTAGAATAATTATTCTAGCATCTGAATTTTAAAGTCCAATGAAAATCTAGTTTAAGACATTTTTTCAGACAGTAAAGTTCAGTAAATACATAATGTTTATTAGAGTAATGAGCAGTCATGTTAATTAACTGATATTTCTATTATTTGCCAAAAATAATTATCATCTTGGTTATTAACCCTTTTATTGCAGCTCAAGTAATTTGTTTTTTGTTGTTGTTGTTAAATTCCACACTCTGGAATTCTGTTTTTATACATATGGCTTTCCCTGATCTCAACAAACAACTTGGTTATCTATATATTCAGTAAACTGCTTAGAACAGCATTTTTACAGAACACCTGACCGTGAGTACGAAGAAAATATGAGAAAGTTTGCAAACATTAAACTTTTTAAACAGTTAAAACATGATATGTAATATATTTGGTGCTTAATGAAAACTCTGGATTTCAAAGTGTGTGTGTGTGTGTGTGTGTGTGTGTGTGTGTGTGTGTGTGTGTGTGTGTGTGTGTGTGTGTGTGTGTGTGTGTGTGTGTGTGTGTGTGTGTGTTATTTTTATTTTACCCTAAAAAAAGTTCAAAAGGACAGAGTTCAAAATATAATTAATGGGCCCATCAAAGATGTCTACTAAATATAAATTCTACTGAAAAAAACGTATCTAACCAAACAAAGTATACCCACCTTAACTCACAAGCTACGTCCACACTAATGCATTTTCGTTTGAAAACGCATCGTTTTCTCTCCATTTTGGCCTCCCGTCCACACTGAGATGGCGTTTTCGCTGAAGGAAAACGCAACGTTTTCAAAACGCTCTCAAAACTCAAAACGCTCTCAGTATGTACATGCTCCAGATAGCTTTTCTTCAAATTCTTTAATTCTCGCTCACTTTTGCAACTTTGTGCTTTTGTGTTACTCGCAGCAACAACTCCACCTCATTGTTAGTCCATTTAAAAAACTCTGTGCTTTTCCTCAACATTTTGCTGCGACGTTTCAAAGAGATGGAAAGTAAATAAACGGCATACAGAAATGAGGCAGGCCGAATCTTCTTGCTTTTCACGCATGCGCAATACTGGAACATAAGCGCTTTCACCCGTTTCAATGTGGACGCACAACTCTGTGAAAATGACTGAAAACGCTAGTGTGGATGCGGAGCGTTTTCAGACAAAAATGCCATTTTCAAATCTATCCGGGCTAGTGTAGACGTAGCACAAACTGACCTAAACACAAAGATGCAGCAGGGTTACCTTTATAGTGGTTTGGCCATAATATTTACATACAATAGGGGGAAACAGAACAAACACCAATAACTTAAACTGACTTATACTTGTAAATGGGAAGTTTTAGAACAAAGTGACTAATGAAACTTCAATCTGTGTGGAAGCTGGGGGAAAAAGTCATGAAACTTTGTTCTGGTCTCTTTGTGACCAGAACAAAGAGACTTGGAGATAGAGAAACAGTCTTTTTAGTACGACCTCCTATGATCCTTCTCTAATCCTGCACTGGAGAACATGAGGCAAAGGCAAATTCATGGACTATACTAGTCACCAAATTTATATCAGTGGACAGTTTTTTTTTTTCCTTTGATCACTGAAAGTGTTCCTGGTTAGCTATTTTGCCTACCTACCTAATGGATAGCTAACCAGAAATATTGCTACAGTAAAGTGTGATGCAGTCTCTCTAAGAAATTAGTAACTTATTGGTCTGTGATTTCAGAAATGTGATCAGTATATCCTGACAGTAAAAGGTCAGGACCTAAATGGTAAACCAGAGGGGAACACTGGAACTGCCACTGTTACTATAGCTGTTGGTGATGTGAATGACAACCTACCAACTCTGGAAAAGGAACAGGTAGTTTTCTTTCTTGCTCTCTTTTAAATCAACTGTGTAGTTATTTACAAATGTATACAACATATTGCTGAAATAACCCCTATGATTTTTTTATATTCTCCACCTATAGTATGAAGGTAGCATTGAGGAGAACACAGAAGGTGTGGAGGTGATGAGAATCAAAGCACAGGACCTGGACCTGCAAGGCACTGACAACTGGGAAGCTGTATTTGATATTGTCAAGGGCAACGAGGCTGGGTATTTCAGCATTAAAACAGATCCCAACACCAACGAGGGAATCCTAATGCTTGATAAGGTACTGCAGTTTGAAATGAAACATGTTATTATTATTATTATTAATCCTAGTCTTTAATACAGCATAAAAACAATGCAAATAGAAATCTTGATATCTCAAAGCATATGCCTTTTAAACACCAAATCTGGCGGAATAGTCCAGTGTCCATTTGATCAAATTGTCCGGCAAACTGTACTGTCCAGAAAAACAAATACATGTTTTATATTGTGAAATAGTTTAATTTTTTCAGTTAGTTAAGTATTGCATGCCCATGAGATCATCATCTCTTATCTGACTGTTCTTGGGTCTGCCTAAAGTTTTGTCCATATAATTATGAATAGAATTTCTGTATATCTTTGACATTTTCTTTAATCTCATGTACTAATTGGCAGTAGGTTTGTGAATTATTAATGATTAATTGTTTTCATTTAACTCAGGAAGACCATTAATAAATGCAAACATCTGTCATTATTATGATGAATTGTAACAGATAATCTTTGTTTCTGTCTGTCATCTGTGTAGGCTGTGGATTATGAAGATGTAAAAAACATTGAACTTGGACTATCAGTGAGGAACAAGGCTCAGCCATATGGATCTGGAACAAGTGCTGGAATAAATATTGGAGGAGGAGGGGGAGGAACAGGGGGAGGAGCAGGGGGAGGGGGAGGAGCAGGGGGAGGGGGAGGAGCAGGGGGAGGGGGTGGAGGAGGGGGTGGAGGAGGGGGTGGAGGAGGAGGAGGAGCAGGGGGTGCAACTGGAGCTGCTGGGATTTCTGGTGGGACAACCTTTAAAACCTATCCTATCAAAATCAATGTGAAGAACCAGCCTGAGGGGGCAAAGTTTGATCCCAAAGTTAAAGCCATTCATGTCTCAGAGGGAGGAAGCACCTCCTTCAACATTAAAGATGTTATTGCCAGCTACCCTGCAATAGATGGAGACACTAGGAAACCCGCTGAAAATGTCAGGTCAGTGCCTATACAAATAAGTGCACATTAAAACCACTAAAACTAAACTACAGTGTCACTTTCACCTTTCATTCACCGTAATAACAATATAGCTTATTTCTGCTGTAGGTATATTAAGGGATTCGACCCTAACAACTGGCTAACTATTGACCCAGTCACAGCTGAGATCAAACTGAACAAGATGCCTGACAGGGAATCTCCACACTTGGTCAATGGGACATATTTTGCCAAGATACTCTGCATTTCAGAAGGTATGCTGCTTTACTGTATAAAGGCCGACACTTCAAAAAAAAATTACGTAAGGGGAGTACCCTTGAAAAGTAGCTTTGGAATTGCAATCCCTGGGAATTTCTCACTTATTAGTCAAGCCAACTTCCTTTACTGTGAAATTCAAAAACATAAATGTAACACAACCGGTGATAGTTTTTACTAAACATAATATTGTAAACAAATTGCCTGATATTTTGTAGACAAAAAAATTATTATTTACTGTCAGGGTATTGATGCATGATTAAAAACCTAATGCAACATAACTACAAGTGCTTCACATTGCTGGCTAAATACATTTGTACAGTCTGTATAATGCCGTCTTGTCATGAGTAAAAACAAAATGTCTATTCAGCAGTAAGATTCATGTAAATAAACAAAATCAATATTAGTTTTACTTTTTGTCCAAACATAGTAATAGCAAAGCAAATAGTTCTCTGACAAAATGGACATAATCAAAGGAAAAATGTTAAATTCTTGCTTTTTATTTCTTTTTTTTAAATTTACCAGACACACCTGATAAAACAGCCACTGGCACCATAGCCATCCAAGTGGAGGATTTTAATGACCACTGCCCCATCTTGACAAGTAACATGGAGACTATGTGCACAACAGTGGATGCTGTTATAGTGAGCGCTAACGATGAGGATGCATTTCCCAATGGACCTCCTTTTGTGTTTGAGATCCTCCCAGAAGGCACTAAGGGAAAATGGCAAGTGGAGCATCTTAATGGTGAGTAGAAAACATCACCACAATATCATGTGTGGTACATTCAGAGACTGAACCACCAACTGGCCAAAGAAGATGAGTGTGTACTTGCTCTCATCCCTGTGTTAACTTCTTCTTGTCCAAATTTATCTGACTTTTTACAGTTAAGAAATAGACTCCAAGGAAGGATGGCTCAAATGTGATTGGTCGCTTTCAAAACAGTACCACAACAAACCTATTTGGGGGGGTTTTCAAAAAAAAATTGAAATAAACAAAATTAACTTTAATTGCAGATACGGTGCTTTATTTAAGTGATTTAGCAAGGGAAAAGTAAATGGCTCAATCAGGTAATAATCACATAATTAAATCAATTTAAATTTTAGAAAAAAGTAAAAATCTTAAATAATCAAATCTAAATTGTTGCTGTATCAGTTTTAGTGGACTAAAGAGAAGACATTCTGGCTATAGAGGATCTTCTGCTCGCTATGACAAAACTACAAAGAAATAATGGCTAATGGTTACCTGCAAAGAGTTTTATACATCCTCTTCCCTCCACTTTTCCATCTTTACATGGCCAATATTTGCATCCAGTCACTTGGTGTGACATCCAAGCATCGTCTCACCTTCTCCCTGTGACCTCTCACATAAAAGTTTTGATCACTTTCTAGCAAAAGCTACTTTATTACAGTTATCACATTAATTCACTATATTTCACTTCAATTTGCATGATTCCTTTTTACTTTTTTTTTTTTTTTACTTTTTTTTTTTTTTTTTTTTTGCCTGTCCCATTTGGTTCTTTAGCCGTCAGAATTGTTGTCTGAAGACCAACAAGGATACCCAATGGATTTATTTTGCCAAATGGATCATCAGCATTGCCGTATTGGTCCATTTGATCGACCTTTGTTTTTATTATTTATTTTATTTTATTTTCAGTTGTTACAGACGGGACAGACATGAGTGAGGGATAGGAAAGGGAGAAAGAAAGAGGAAGGAAAAGAAAAACAGAAGGGGAGAGGGACAGTGAGAAAGGGGGGAAAAAAATATCTCCGGGATCACCTGTTGAGAGAAAAAGAATAGAAAACAAGCAAAAAAACAAAACAAAACAAAGCAACATACTATACACAACACCATCGCATTAATCTAGCTAAGTGTAAACAGCAGTAAATACTAAATATTGAATGTTGTTGTGCAGCACGCAGGACAGACAGCGCACAATGTGCTTTGAAGTAGCAGCCAAGAAAGGTGTGATTTAAGTCTACGAACAGTGAACACCTGTGTGCACACCTGTGTGGATCGGCGCGCTTGTATTCAAATGGTTTCCCCATGTAATGGTCTGCAAGAGGATGTAGAGAGCCATAGCCCTGTCCCCCAGGGCATGAAGCAGGCATGGAGGAGATCCAGGCCCCAGACATCCAGAGGTCCCAGAGTGCAAGAGCCCAAGGAGGACCACCGGAGGGGCATCCGTGCCACCTTCATGGGAAGGGCTGAGGATACCCAGGCGAGGGGTCACCCAGTAGCCACCGGGCAGAAACTAGAGGGGGCTGCACCGGCGTGCCCGCCGGCTCCGCCGGCAGCCAGCTGTGCCAGAGTGAACCGAGCCGCAGGCACAGAGGCCGGAGGCCCGAGGGCCCTCCGCGCCCCGGAAGAGGCCCGACTGAGCAGCAGGCGCCAGGCCCCGCCAAGTAGCCACCGGGAGTGAGCTGGCGCATGACCTGAGCGCCCAGCCCCGGACACCAAGAACCAACAATGCACCGACCCCTGAGGGCATCAGTCACCGGCAGGGAGTGTGGTGAGGGGAGATAGGCCTCCACACTTGGAGGGCCTGGGAGTTCCCAGAGAGGTGGAGTCTAAGACCCGACCTGACATATAGACACAGACAAACAGGCACACACAGACACAGACATGCATTCCCACCCTCATGCACACATATACAAACACTCAGCACTCACCCAACGTAGGAATAAACGTAAATGGACATGTACACACAATCACACTCCCCAAACATAGTCTATACCCCGGGTCCAGGTATCCTCACCCCCAGAGGGGGAAACGGCACCCAGACCCAAGAGATGTTACCCTTCCCTCCGTGGTGGAGGCTAGCAGACCGCCCCAGGCTCCGCAGCAGCAGGGAGGCCAATCGGACAGCCAGCATCTCTTCCCAGCCCCCCCCGCCCCGATGGCTAGCAGAGAACGGGGGTGTGTTAAGACCCCATACCCCCCTCCTCCCGCTCAAGTGTAGTGTTGCTGCGTGTTGCTCTAAAGTGTGTTTAAAACAAGGGAGAGCATGGTGCTGCTGCCAGAGAGCAGCAGGTGTTAGCACGGCCCCTCCCGAGAACCCTCAATGTCTACATGGATTTAAAATTGAGAGGTGGGCACCGGCGCCAGAGGTAGGTTTGAATACACAGACCGTCTACTGGACGCCGCTAACGTGCCCACCCTCAAGGCCCTATATATATATATATGTGTGTGTGTGTGTTATGAGAGTGTAAGTAATGTGGATGTCTAAGTTGTGAGATAAAATTGAGGCACAGGTGGCCAGAAGAGGACAGAGGGGGGGGAATGTCTCCCCTGCACCCTGGTGACACACCCGCACCCCAAAGCCCTACCTGTGTGGGTGGGTGTGGTGGAGCGGGAAGAGGGAGGCAGCTGGGGATGGGGAGGAAAAGAAGGGAGGGGAGGGTGTCCCTCCCTAGGGCCAGCTCCCCCGCTGACCCCAATAGGCACCCCCGTCCTCTGGTATCCACCAAGGCAAGGGAGCCCAGGCCCATCCAGACCGGGGCCTACGGCAGCAGCACCGCCAAGCCCCACAGGACCCGGGGCAGCCCACCCTACCCCACCGCAGAGGAAACTGTACCCACCCCAACATTCAATCATCTCCCAGACTACACAAGACACAGACACCCAGGTTAAGTTTATTCTCCACCTCTCCTATGTCTCTCCCCCACCTGCAGAGTGGACTCCTGCAAAGATGGAACAACCTCCCTGCCAGTTGAAGAGCCCCCCGGTTAGGCCGATGCACAAGAGGCCCCCTGCGCCAGGGCTGAGCCCCCGTGCACCCACCCGCCCACAACCTCGGCGACACACCGACGAGGACCGAAGCCCCCAAGGCCCAGCCAGAGCCCCAGCACGGAGGCGAAGCACCCCCGAACCCCAAACCCCCATGCCCGCCCCGGATCCACTCAGGGGCAGCCAGGCCATTCCTTTTTACTTCTGTATATGTATATACATATATACACAGTCCAGATCAAAGGTTTAAGACCACTTGAAAAATGGCAAAAAATCTTATTTTGCATGGTTGGATCTTAACAAGGTAAAATGTAGAGCTTTCAACATGCAACAAGAAGAAATGGGAGTGAGACAAAACATTTTTTGAGCATGCAATTTATTGAAAAACAACACTTAAACTGAAGTTTAGGACCACATACCTTTAAAAGGCCAAATCTGTGCAGAAATGTGGATTCATTGTCATTTTCTGTCAGGTGGTCACACTGTCATGACCTTCTGACGGCAAAGGCAAAAAAACCCTTCCTATTTGAACGTGGTCGGGTTGTTGAACTACACAAGTAGGGTCTCTCGCAGCACACCATCACTGCTGAGGTGGGGCACAATAAGACAGTCATTTGGAATTTCTTAAATGATCCTAAGGATTATGGAACAAAAAAGTCAAGTGGAAGACCCCATTGTTACTGGCATGACAAGCAGATGCCACCTGAGATGTTCTCTACGCGCCACAGTGGAGGGGACGTTCAATTAAAAATTTGGGGGGATGGATGGCAAAGGAATTTTTTTAAAATGGACAACAGTTCCAGACAGTAGATGCCCTTTGTGCAGCCGTCTTCACCACTTGGAGAAATCTTCCCACTTACCTCCTGGAAATGTTTGCCCCAACTAATTTGTGAAGTGATCAACAATACGGATCAACAACGGTGGAGCTACTCATTACTGAGTTCATGTTTGGAACTTTGATTGACCCCTCGCTGACAAGACTGGCTACAGATACCGACTACAGAATAAAGCAATTGTCAGCCACCTCATTTACATAGATGTAGCTGTACACCAAGAGCGAATGAGACATTGATTCACTGACCCACACCACCAGTTCGGACTGGAGAAATATAGTTGGATGATAACGAGGAGAGGGAAGGTAGTCAGAACTGAGGGGATCAAACTACCAGAAGGCAACATTGCAGACATTAAGGACAGCTACAAGCACCTTCAAATCTCACAGACAAATGGGAACCATGAAGAGGCCACTAAGAAAGCTGCAACCACCAAGTACCTGCAGAGGGTCAGGCAAGTCCTGAGGAGTCAACTGAACAATAAGAACAAGATCCAGGCTATCAACATCTTCGCCCTGCCTGTAATCAAGTACCTTGCTCGGACAATAAGCTGGCCACAGGAGGAGATAGAAGTCACTGACGTCAAGAGCAGGAAGTTCCTGACCATGCACGGAGGGTTTCACCACAAGTCCAGCACCCTGAGACTGTGTGCTGCGTGGAAGAAAGGAACCTGGGGACTGGTGAGTGTCAGTACAGCATTCCATATTGAGACAACATATATCCACCAGTACATCAGGAAGATGGTCATGATCGACCGCGTGATCAGTGAACAACTCCGGCAGCACAAACCCAAGAAGGAGGACTAACCATCATGGAAGGACAGGCCCCTGTACAGTATGTAGCACTGGCAGATATAGGAAGTGGCTGACATTCAGAAATCCTACCAGTGACTGGACAAAACTGGACTGAAAGACAGCATAGAGGCACTCATCATGGCAGCAGAAGAACAAGCTCTGAGCGCAAGATCCATAGAGGCTGGGGTCTATCACACCGGGTAAGACCCGACGTGTAGGATGTGTAAAGATGCCCCTGAGTCCAGCACATAACAGCCGGCTGCAAGATGCTAGCAGGCAGGGCATACACGGAACACTATAACCAAGTGACACAGTATACAGGAACATCTGTGCCGACTATGGCCTGAAAGTCCTGAGGTCAAAATGGGAGGTCGAGAATGACCGAGCTAAGATCCTGTGGGACTTCCAGATACAGACGGACAAAATGGTGATGGCTAAACAACCAGACATAGTAGTGGCGGGCAATCAGAAGAAGACGGCTGTAGTGATACATGTAGCAAATACCAAATGACAGGAGCATCAGGAAGAAGAAACACAAGAAGCTAGAGAAGTGCCAGTGGCTCAGGGAAGAGCACGGGACAATGTGGAGGATGAAGGTAACAGTGGTCCCAGTGGTAATTGGAGTGCTCAGTGCAGCGACCCCCAAGCTAGGCGAGTGGCTCCAGCAGATCCTAGGAACAACATCTGAGATCTCTGTCCAGAAGAGCGCAGTCCTAGGAACAGCGCAGAACCCTCAAGCTCCCAGGCCTCTGGTAGAGGACCCAAGCTAGGAGAATAAAAACTGCCTGCAGGGCCGAGCCGGGAATATTTTTTATATAATACACACTACGGAATTATGTAGCAAAGGAAAAATTGTTTAAAAAAAAAAAAACACTAAAAATTTCTCTCAGTGAGCTTCATGATGTAGTCACCTGAAATGGTTTTTACTTCACAAGTGTGTCTTGTCAGGGTTTATTTGTGGAGTTTCTTTCCTTCTTGATGGGGTTGGGACCATCAGTTATGTTGTGCAGAAATCAGGTTTGTACACAGCTGACAGCCCTATTTGACAACTGTTAGAATTCCTATTATGGCAAGAACCAATCAGCTAAGAAAAGAGAAATGACAATCCATCATTACTTATGGACTAAAGGTTAGTCAGTCTGGAAAATTGCTAAAACTTTGAATGTATCCCAGTGTATCCCAAGTGCAGTGGCAAAAACCATCAAGCACTATGAAAAAAACTGTCTCACATGAGAAAAAGAAGCCCAAGAGTCACCTCTGCTGCTCAGGATAAATTAGTCTGAGTCACCAGCCTCAGAAATTGCAAGTTAACAACACCTCAGACTGGAGCCCAGGTAAATGCCCCATAGAGTTCCAGCAGAGAGTCAGTCTCTACATCAACTATTCAGAGGAGACTGCATGAATCAGGCCTTTATGGTCAAATAGCTGCTAAGAAACCACCACTCATGAAAAGCAACAAGCAGACACACTGAACCAGTATGGAGTCAGTTGGACCATCATTTATTTTTCAAAAGAAAAATGACTCAAAACACACCTCCAGGCTGTATGAGAGCTATTTGACCAAGAAGGAGATTGATGAAGTGCCACACTAGATGTCCACAGTCACCTGACCTGAACCCAGTTAGATGTTTTGGAATGAAATGGACCAGAGAGTGAAGGCATATGGACCAACAAGTGTCTCTCTGGGGCACACCTTCAGTACTGTTGGAAAACTGTTTCAGGTGACTTCCTCATGAAGTTCATTGAGAGAATGTAAAGTGTGCAAAGTAAAGGGTGGCTATTTTAAAGAATCAAAAATATAAAACATGTTTTGAGTTGTTTCACTCTTTTTTTGTTTACTACATGATTCCATATGTGTTCATTCATATCATTCATTTTGATACCTTCAGTGAGAATGTAAATGTAAATAGTCATGAAAATAAAGACTGCCACCCAGTCCTCCTCTACTACTTCTCCTGAATCCACTCCTCTCACATGTTGGAGCTCCAAAAACCCTTCCCTGCCACCACAGCTGTATAAGCACCACACCATGTACTATATAAGGTGTACCTGGCTACATCATCAGCTATACCCCTACCAGCTTTATTAGACATGTTATTAGGCACAGTACAATTGTAGCCTAATATGCTGGCTACTTTGAGATTTTTTTTTAGCTAACTAAGCAGCAAACCCCAGTTGAAGTACAGTACCTTTTTGTTAAAGCATATAGTTACGGCTGTATCAGGTGACCCTGAATCCTCCCTTAGTTTTGCTGCATTAGGCTTAGGCTGCTGGGGAATTCCCATAATGCATTGATTTCTTCTTCAGTCACCTTTGTCACTCATTATGTGTTAATAGGCCTCTCTGAATTGAATCATACTTGTTATTAATCTCTTTCTTTCTTTCACAGCATGTCTTTTTTTCTGTCTTCTTACCCTCACCCCAATTAGTCGCAGTAGATGGTCGCCGCTCCCTGAGCCTGGTTCCGCTGGAGGTTTCTTCCTGTTAAAAGGGAGTTTTTCCTTCCCACTCATGACAAAGCGCTTGCTCAGAGGGTCATATGATTGTTGGCATTTTCTCTGTTGTATTATTGTAGGATCTATCTTACAATATAAAGCAACTTGAGGCGACTGTTGGATAATTAAAATTGAATTGAATTTTATTAAGGCAGTAGCAACAATCCCACCACAATTTCTACAGAAATTATATAATCTAGTTCATGTTCATTTTTTTTCACATATTTTTCTGTTTTCTGACAGACACTGCAGCTATCTTGCGGTCTCAGGAGTCTCTTTGGCCTGGTATTTATGAGGTGGAATTTTTGGTGAAGGATCAGCAGGGGCACGCGTGTCAAGATCCACAGAAAGTCAAGGTTGAAGTTTGCACCTGTGAGGATGGAATCATGTGTAGTCGTGCAAGCAAAGGAGCGAAGTTGGGACCTGCAGGCATTGGGCTGTTACTCCTGGGCCTATTGCTCTTGTTGTGTAAGTGTTAATTCATCCTAATTGCCATAATGTATTGGTTTTGGTTTTGGATAATTAAGAGAAGCGGGAAATCACCTTAAAGTTTTTTAAATAAACAGCTGCTGCTGACAGATGTAAGACTATGATACATTTATTGTTACTTTATTGTGTATATAAATTATAGCTTCTTCCTTGAAGGATTACTGCACCCTCATACCTTACATTGAAGGTTAATTAAAACTTGGTTTTACAGTGATTCCTTTGTTGCTACTCTTCTGCCAATGTGGAAGTGCTGCAACCTTCCCAGACCTCTTTACTGAGATGCCATTTGATACAAAGTCACATCTCATCAACTACCACACTGAACGTCAGGGAGAGAACACGGTGAGAATTGTATTTTCTTCACTGCACTGAAGAATATTGGCTAATGTGGTGATGCCTACATGAAAGTTGTGTCAAAGTGACTTTTAACTAACATGTACATTTTTGGCAATTATAGGACGTGCCACTACTGAACTTGCCAACACAACTGGATGGAGATGTAGCCATGGCTCAAAAACCTGTAGCAATGGATGCATTGGGCAGTTTTGATTTCGCACAATCTGTTGGATCTATTAATAGGCTGAACGGGGCTAACTACCAAGGTAGTTACAGAAAAGAAATTTGGGGCATGAACCAACAGGATCCAAGTGGTTTCTACTCTGAGACTGAGACAAGAGAATCGTTGGGAGGTGTAGGACTTTATGATGGGATGGCTCTGCCAGACCACTTTTTGAGGCAATATTACAATCAGGTAAGAAATCACATGAGTTGGAAAGGTTCAGTAGCTAATGAAAAGCAAAGTAGAGATTTGAATTAATTATAGGGACATGTTTTGATTAGCCCTTAAGGCTGAAAACGTATTTAGTTGTTCATAAAAATTCCTTGCACATACCAAGAGTTGACATGAAAAATACTATCTGAATAATGGTGTCCTTTTTACTTCAACAGAAAGTCACTGATGGAAATGATAACCTTGGCGTGAAAGATGGTTTGTTGGTGTATGATTATGAGGGCCAAGGGTCCTCTGCTGGCTCAGTAGGCTGCTGTAGCATTTTGGAGTCAGACAATGATCTTCAGTTTCTTGATAACCTTGGACCAAAGTTCAAGACTCTCGCGGAGGTGTGCAGAGGCGAGAAAATTTCTTATGATGACAAACAAGTGCCACCTCCTGTGTCTAATGTCAATAACAATCCTCCAACCTCAGTTTCAAGTTTGGTGAGTGTACAAAAACTGTCCCCTCCACCCAAACTGGAGCCAACCATGCCCAAAGTGGAGCAGAGTATGGTCATGAAGACAACCGAGCATTCTGAAATGGCAAAGGAAAGTACAACTGCAGTGAGGGAAGGGATGAATACAATGACAAGAGGGTTGGCAAATCAAGGCCAGATGGTCCTAATACAGCAACAGCAGCCTGTCTACTACACAACCACTCCTGTGTTGCAGCCAATGCATTACGTAGTCCAACCACAGGTTCAGAACACTATGATCCTGGCTGAAGCACCAACCACCAACCTTCAAGGCCTGATACTGGTTAACAACACGCAGTCTGGACCTGCCCAAGGAGTATTTGTTCAGGGAAACACTCTCTTGTCCAGTGGACACGCCCAGGAGCCCACCATGGTGCTGGTGAATAACAGTGGTGCCCAGCGGAGTCATGCAAACTTGATCCAAGCTACAAACTTGTCTGGCTCTCAGACCATGAAGGTTGTAGAGGGTAAGGTCCCTGCAGGGTCAATGAAAGTGCGAAAGGGGAACCAGGCTTCCTATGTTGAGGGAGGTCCTCTACAACCAGGAGACCTTCCTGGATCTCAAAAAATCCTAATGGTCAGAGAGAACTTTGTTCAAGACGCAAATGGTCTGCCAAAGAAGGCTGAGGTCTTTGGCTCTGAAAGAATTCTCTACAAGGACAGCCAATCCACTGGCTCTATGACCAGTAAGTTTGGGTCCTCTACTGCTACAGTATCCGCTGGCCCTGTATCCCACAAAGTACAGGAGAAATTCACTTAACTGAGAAAGGCAAAAGTGCAAACTTTTGGCAAAGATATGTTCCAGGTGTATTCTTATGACTTCACTATGTGCATATGAGGTTACTGGTGGGAGGTGTGCTGCTTAATTTTCTTGTATGCGACATGGAAACATGCAAAAGATCTCTGTAATGGTTTAAATGTTTAATAGTACAGATAGTAAATGAAATGTTCATTGCAAATTGTTTAATATAGTATTCAACCCATTACAATAAATACTAGTAAGGTAAATGTCTTTTCACTTTTCTTTTCACTTTATAAACCATTACTATTGCCTTGTGTCCTATCTTTTTTCTGGTCTCTTCTCTTTCCCCTCATTACCAACTGGTCTCAGCAAATGACTGCGCCAGTTTGAGCCTGGTTCTCCCAGAAGTTTCTTCCTGTTAAATGGGACGGGTTTTTTTTTTTTTTTTCCTGTTGTTGCATGCACTTGCTTTAGGGGTCATGACTGCTGGTGTTTCTAGTGTAGGGGCTTTACCTTACAATATCAAGTGCCTTGAGACACTGGTTGTTGTGAATTGGCTCTAAATAAATAAAATCGAATTAATGACTACAAATATATAACTTTGTTATAACCATTATTTTAACTTGTTTGTTTTCTTTCTATTATGGAAACTTTATGATGCATGTGTGTGTTAACTGGACTATCTGCTGTGGTATAGGGAAAATCCTATTTTGCTCTACCTCATACCAGCTTCAACTGGTTTGGCTTTACCTGTAGCTTTTGTTGTTGTCTTGAGTGGACTGATTTTGCACTGCTCGCTAGATGTGGAGGCACAGGGGAATTCATAAGATTTATATTCCTAAGAAGCAATTAGAAGTAAATGTTGGGTAACATGGGGACCCTGTTTTGTGTTGCATGTTCACACACTTTCAACTCAGTCATTCATTGACATTTTTCAGTTGTTTGAATGTTGCATTAGGGTTTCATTACTTTCCTTTTGAATGTATAATTTTTAATGGTTAGAAATTGTAAAAACTAAGATTCATTTATTACCATATATTTTAACACTCATGTGGTGGCCTAATATCAATGGTAAAGCATGTATTGGGGAAAAACATTTATGCTTAAGATAATAAAATCTTTGGTATGGAGAACTTGAAGGTCTGCAAGTGTTTTATGTTCACTTTTCTCCATGTGATAGAATGGTTTTATTCACGTTGAGCTCTAAAAGGAAATTAAGATTTAAATAAAAGTTAATTTGTCTGTAGAAAGTTCCGTTCCATGTTTTTCTACCATGAACTCAAATTTGGAATATAGTGAGTTCATTTTTGTTATTTAAAATCTATTTTTTTAATATTGGTAAATTGACTGGTTCATAGCACTTTTCATAACACTCAAAGAATATCATAGTGTGATGCTACGCTTTCTTTTGGTAAAATAAATTGAAAAGGCTTCATACAAGCACAAATAAATAAACACAATAATAACAGCTCATTTACATGTACAGTGGGGCAAAAAAGTATTTAGTCAGCCACCGATTGTGCAAGTTCCCCCACTTAAAATGATGACAGAGGTCAGTAATTTGCACCAGAGGTACACTTCAACTGTGAGAGACAGAATGTGAAAAAAAAAAATCCATGAATTCACATGGTAGGATTTGTAAAGAATTTATTCGTAAATCAGGGTGGAAAATAAGTATTTGGTCAATAACAAAAATACAACTCAATACTTTGTAACATAACCTTTGTTGGCAATAACAGAGGTCAAACGTTTACTATAGGTCTTTACCAGGTTTGCACACACAGTAGCTGGTATTTTGGCCCATTCCTCCATGCAGATCTTCTCAAGAGCAGTGATGTTTTGGGGCTGTCGCCGAGCAACACGGACTTTCAACTCCCGCCACAGATTTTCTATGGAGTTGAGGTCTGGAGACTGGCTAGGCCACTCCAGGACTTTCAAATGCTTCTTACGGAGCCACTCCTTTGTTGCCCGGGCGGTGTGTTTTGGATCATTGTCATGTTGGAAGACCCAGCCTCGTTTCATCTTCAAAGTTCTCACTGATGGAAGGAGGTTTTGGCTCAAAATCTCACGATACTTGGCCCCATTCATTCTGTCCTTAACACGGATCAGTCGTCCTGTCCCCTTGGCAGAAAAACAGCCCCATAGCATGATGTTTCCACCCCCATGCTTCACAGTAGGTATGGTGTTCTTGGGATGCAACTCAGTATTGTTCTTCCTCCAAACACGACGAGTTGAGTTTATACCAAAAAGTTCTACTTTGGTTTCATCTGACCACATGACATTCTCCCAATCCTCTGCTGTATCATCCATGTGCTCTCTGGCAAACTTCAGACGGGCCTGGACATGCACTGGCTTCAGCAGCGGAACACGTCTGGCACTGCGGGATTTGATTCCCTGCCGTTGTAGTGTGTTACTGATGGTGACCTTTGTTACTTTGGTCCCAGCTCTCTGCAGGTCATTCACCAGGTCCCCCCGTGTGGTTCTGGGATCTTTGCTCACCGTTCTCATGATCATTTTGACCCCACGTGATGAGATCTTGCGTGGAGCCCCAGATCGAGGGAGATTATCAGTGGTCTTGTATGTCTTCCATTTTCTGATGATTGCTCCCACAGTTGATTTTTTCACACCAAGCTGCTTGCCTATTGTAGATTCACTCTTCCCAGTCTGGTGCAGGTCTACAATTCTTTTCCTGGTGTCCTTCGAAAGCTCTTTGGTCTTGGCCATGGCGGAGTTTGGAGTCTGACTGGTTGAGGCTGTGGACAGGTGTCTTTTATACAGATGATGAGGTCAAACAGGTGCCATTCATACAGGTAACGAGTGGGGGACAGAAAAGCTTCTTACAGAAGACGTTACAGATCTGTGAGAGCCAGGGATTTTCCTTGTTTGAGGTGACCAAATACTTATTTTCCACCCTGATTTACGAATAAATTCTTTACAAATCCTACCATGTGAATTCATGGATTTTTTTTTCACATTCTGTCTCTCACAGTTGAAGTGTACCTCTGGTGCAAATTACTGACCTCTGTCATCATTTTAAGTGGGGGAACTTGCACAATCGGTGGCTGACTAAATACTTTTTTGCCCCACTGTGTATATATATATATATATATTATAATCCATCCATCCATTCGCTTCCGCTTATCCTTTTCGGGATCGCGGGGGGCGCTGGAGCCTATCCCAGCTGTCATAGGGCGAGAGGCGGGGTACATATTACATATATATCAATATATTAATCATTCATATATATATATATATATATATATATATATATATATATATATATATATATATATATATATATATATATATATATATATATATACACACATTAATTTATTTATTTATTTATATATTAACGTTTAAGTTCACACTCCACACCAGTTGGTGGCGGTAATGCGCCATTTTGCTGTTTTTCAACAGCCAATAACTAATAAATAAAAGAAGAAAAAGACACCAAAGAAGAAATAAAACTGATCGTTTTCCGGATACATATGTCTATTATTTGTCGGGGGTTTGAAGTGGAAACCTTTGGTCAGTATGCTGCTGGTTTTGTCTGAGGAACATAAAGAACATCTCTCGTTCCTGCCGCAGGTTGACGCCGCAGGTTAGTAACTAGCGTGAGGGAGGATAGGAGGTGCAGAGGATCAGGGCTGCATACTACTAAGCTCGTTCTGCATACCCAGGATATTCTTCTGTTATCTAGATACACTTATCCTGACATTGACGATTAGGATAATGGTCACACGAAGTTGGTTACCAGCTCGCTGAGTTTGCCCAGGCTTTTCCCTGCGCGTTTATATGAAAGGCGTGTTGTTGGCAGTATCGGGGTGGTCATATGACTCTTCTACCACAGAAAATGATCCCTACGAGTTCCACCTGGTTCAGGTTCACTGGCATCGGCAGATTCGTAATGTTCACCGAATGGTCGTCTCTGTCTGCCAGTGTCTCATCATGCAGTTAAACAACATTAAAGACCTCAGCAAAAAGGTCTCCATTTCCAGCTGGTGAAAATGGTAAACACTGAGCAGCAGATCAGTCAGAAGCAGGCCATGAGTTTAAGGAACCGGGCTGAAATAATCTCAGTAATAATGGTAAATGGTAAATGCTCTGCATTTGTATAGTGCTTTACTCAGTCCCTAAGGACCCCAAAGCGCTTTACACTACATTCAGTCATTCACCCATTCACACACACATTCACACACTGGTGATGGCAAGCTACGTTGTAGCCACAGCTGCCCTGGGGCGCACAATAATAATCTCAGTGCCATAAACCCATTTATTGAATAAACGTATAATAAAATATTACACTTCCCCAGCAGTGGCTATGTTTGCATATTCTCCATAACACTGGGATTAATTATTTAAAGATGATATGCTTTTCACAATAACCATCTACTGTCTGTGACCAGTTAACCTGGGTGGGTTTCCTGAATATGTTCGCATCTTGAGAGGATGATATTCAGTCTTTTGAGCAAGGGAACTATATTACTAAGGTGCACAGCTACCTGTCCAAATGATGCGTTTCATTAAATCGATTTCTTTCTAATGCAAATTGGCCAAATCTTCATCAAAGCAACAAGTTTGCTTATAAAGTCAAATGAAGTTATCTCAGTGTCCATCGTTCCCTCCTTTTAAATCCCATTTGCTATTTATCCCAGGTCAGTCACTGTGAGGGTAAACACAAGCTGCAGTAGGTCTGTGCTGGGGAAATAAGCTACATTTGTTATGTTGTGCAGAATAGTACAATGACATTATGGTATATTGCGGGTTTCCTGAATTAGCAGCAGCTGTTGACAGCTGACTGCTGAACGGGATGTGTGCAGGTAAACTCGAGGGACCGTCAAGCTGGTTGTTGGTGTTGTGAGGAAAATGTGGGCTTGTTTTTTATTTTACAAAAAGACAGATGTACCTGAAACACTGTCTAATCAAGAGATGATACTAAATGGTTGTGAAAATATCTAAAGAACATAAAAATATACAAGTAAAAGGCAAGGAGAGTGGAAATCTCTTCAGTTTGCCGCAGATCAAGTAACATTAACCTGACTGATTGAACAGGTATCTGTAATGTATGTTCCGTGTGTCCAGGAATGTGAGACTCAGCAGGAGATTAGAATCAAGCAAAACAAAATTTATGCATTTTTTCAAATCACAGAAATAATATCCAAACATTCCTTGACAATGCAAAGCACAGTTTGTACTTTAGTGGTTTTAGTAAGGTACAGCAACTTGCACTTATACCATGTATTCTCCCCAGGAGAGAAGCTGTATTGCACTTGTCTATGTGTCTACATCAATTTAATAAAATGTTATAAATTTGTTGTAAAGTGGTTTGCAAACAGAAAGCAAACAGAAAACAAATTTGAGCAACAAAAAATTTGATATAATTTTTTAAATATTTGCTCATCAGGGATACACAAAGACATTACACAGTGTAAAAAACACTTTAGACCTTCCTACTGTCTGCACACAGGGGTCTGAGGGATATTCCAAGAATGGTGACGCTATTTCCTGGAGAACTGATTGGTCAAAGGCCAGTGATTTTCTATTTTTTTGATCTCTATTCTGCGAACTTAACCTGCTCTGAAGCAGGTTAAGTTCGCATAATAAGTTACCATGGCGATTTGCTCTAGTACCTCTGTCTGCATGGGTACTCTCCAGGTACACCAGCCAAGTCCAAAGTTTCCCTGTGACAGACTGCTTGTCTGTTACTCTGTGTTAGTCTTGTGATGTGTGTGACCTCTCTCTTGCTCCCTCGTGGCCCTGAGTTGGATAAGTGGAAGAGAATGGATGCATGGAATCTTAACAGAGTAAACCTCAGTGGTCGAATGGAACTAAGAACATTTAAGTTCTGTAATTAAATACAAATTCTGTCTACGTGGAGTATCTCCATTTGATTCAGTCTAACACTTTTACTTCAGTAAATCATAAAGCAAACGTTGTGCTGTTTATCACACTACAGCAATCTGAGAACTTTAGGATTACACTTTTATGTCCAATGAAAGCCGGCATGCAGGCTTTAAATGAACGTTTCCTCTGGAATTTGGGGGGATTTTACCTTTGTTAGCCTGAGTTCTGTGAGTCAATGCTATCGTTCTGAGAAGAATCAATTTAAAGTATTGATGCCGAAACACAGTTGGTTATGAGTTATCTATATATCATTTGTGATAATGATGCATTTATGTTTTTTAACTTCCTCAGTGGTGGGAGAGTTTGGACGCATTGCGCTGGAGTTTCTAAGAAGAGGAACTAGTCCAAAGGTCTATGAGGGAGCAGCTAGTAAGACTTCATCTTTTAGTGCTTCTTTTCAAGCATATGTGACTTCTGTGGCTCATTAGTGCATAGTATTTGTTTATAAGGTTTGTTTTACTGCAGCAATCTCACACTGCCTTTTCTGAAATTCATATTAAATTGTTACATTATTTAGTATACCTTTTTAAGTTAGTACAACAATGATTCTAATATTGTTTCAAATATTTAGTCTGCCTTTTAGTCCATTTAAGGATTAAAATCTAATGTAATGAGTTTGAGTGATGAGTTTCCCTATTCTTGGTTACATGAATAGGGAAACATTGCTGGTTTGGGTCCCTTCATTAGGAAATTGAAGGACAGATCATAGAGTCTTTAAAATGGTACAAGTCTGCTCTGGTGCTGGGATAATACAGTTGTAGTTTATGTGTTGTCTAACCAGTTTATTATAAGGTAATAAGAGTTGAATTTCATTACTGTGACTGCTAAATAGAACTGGACTTTGTTACAGCGTTGATACATAAAATAATTACTTGTGCACTGCCTCTTTTAAGTAAGTTTATGATTCATGCCGTTATGGTTGCAGGGAAACTCTGTGTTCCTGTAGAAATGGTACAACATGGAGTGGAAGGCCTGATGTTCCTGATGACAGAGAGCTCCAAACACATGGTGAGGAATACTTACTCCTCACACATTGGATCAGTGAACATAGATGAATGTGCTGTTTATCCCTGAATGCTGTGATTTGAATGCTCTTTTTTTCCCCATGACGTCCATGTCCCATATTTAGTGTGGCATTTTCTTGGTTTCTGCCCTGCATCATCATGAAATACTTAAACACTAGAAATATTTCACCAGCTAAGACAAAAGCTGTAAACAAATGTGAGCTCTTCCAAGAGTCACAGCTGTCTCTCTCTCTCTCTCTCTGTAGATATCTGAAGTGGATTTCCTTGATTCAGTGTTGGTTTTGGGCTTTAGCGAAGAGCTTAACCAGATGCTCTTACAGGTGGATTTTAAACAGTTTTATTTAACTGACTTTATTTAAACATTGTGTACTTGATTTAAATACTGTATAGTCTAAGTTTTAGTTTTGTTTGTTGAAGTTTTGTTTAAGCGGTACATTGTTTATCTAAGCAGTGTGTCTGTCAGGATATTGAATGCATCACTTTTCTCTTTTGGTACAGCTCTACTTGCAGCACCACAGTCAGATTCGCAGCATCCTGAGTCATCTGCCGTCCAGTATGCCTGCCTACCACAACCTGGAATGGAGACTTGATGTCCAGGTGTATTGTTTAGAATAGAATAGAATAGAATAGAATAGAATAGAATAATCCTTTAATTGTCCCACAAGGGGAAATTTGGTTGTAACAGCAGCCAAAAAGACAAATATACAAACAAACAGTACACAGGACACGGAACAGAAACATACACAATTTTTCTTACATATTTACATTAAGGACAGTGGTTACTATAAACAGAGAGTACTGTACAGTTATTAAATTAAATAAAAATAATTACAGGTAAGAGGCAAACCAGGTTGTAGTGCGAATTGGTTAATTAACTAACTTATTGCAGTTACAGCATTGATGTAAACATCTATGTTTGTTGGGAGCAGTTCTGATTGTACAGTCTGACAGCTGCAGGGAGGAAGGACCTGCGGAAACGCTCCTTCATGCATCGAGGATGCAGCAGTCTGTCACTGAAGGAGCTCTGCAGTTCAGCAACATCTACATGCATGGGGTTTCTAGATCATTTTATTGTTTGACCGTTGTGGTACATAAAGTGGGAAATACAGGATAGTACTTATGTGCAATTGTTGCATATCACACTCAACTCTGCAGTCTTTTTTATTTGTATGTGTGTTATTGAGGTATTGGATGTTAAATGTTTCCTGAACTCATGGATTAAGACACTTGACTTACCTTGAAGGATAAAATTATATTTAAGGGTATACAGTTTCCCCTGTTCCTCACACTAACATTGTCCAGACTGGTTGTGTGTAAAAGTTATAAAAAAAATGCATATGTTAGTTTTTAAAAACTGGGAAATATTTTTTATATAAAGAATTTTATTTGTGTATATTTTATTTAGTTAAATTAGTTTCAAGCTAAACTGAGAGAAGCTGTGTTCAGCAGATTATTGTAAACTGTAAATTATCGAGATAACCCTGCTGAATTGCTTTCCATCATCTGACCTTGTGATGTATGGTTTTATATCAGGTGATCATTATTAGGTGACACTGTAAGCTTGCAGGTGTGTAGTGATGTGCGGATTGATATCGAAATATCGATTCCTCCGACACCAGTAATTTATGTTCTAGAATCGATTCTCATATTAAAATATCGATATTTTAGTACTTTGGGGTAAATTGGTAGTTTTTCCATTAACAGTTACACAGTGGAAAGAAACTATATCATTCGGATCATCTAAATTGGAAGGAACTACTTCCTCTTACGCATTTCATAGTCATATGCCAAATACGGCTGTATAAATGTGTTGCGGCCCTGGCGTGCGCACTCACAGCAATGGCTGAGCGTAAACGGAGTGACGTCTGAACGTATTTTACTTCCACAAACAGCCAAGACACGGTTTGCGATACATGTGGCATCACAGAGAGGTGTTGTGGCATCACCGCTAACCTCGTCAAACACCACACAGTAAATCATATCACAGAATATGATGAGCTTATGTTGAGGTGAACTGAAGAGGAGGAGAAGGACAGGTGCTGCTAGGGCGAGACAGACGTCTCTCGCGGAGTCCTTTAGTGCTGCAGGCAGGCAAGGTGTTCAATTAGTGCACAGCTTCAGGTTTTTTCATTTCTATATGATAATTCTGCATTATTCACCAATAAGAACAAGTAGTCAGATGTCCTGTAATCACTATGAAGCTCTATTATTATATTATTATTACAATTACATAATACAATTATATATTGTATTATATAATTATATAATACAATAAATAATTGTATTATATAATTATATAATTATATATTGTATACATAATACAATTATATATTGTATTATGAAATACAATGAAACACTAAGTTTTTGTACAGAGTATCGGTATCGGATCAGTATCGTCGATACCACCCTGAATTTTACCTGGTATCGGATCGAAAAGGAAATCAGTGGTATCGCACATCACTGCAGGTGTGTAATGCAGAACAGAGATTTGCACTGTAATCTGAGCTACATAGACTGGTTTATATTTGTGTCAGTAAGCAGTATTACTAATATTCAGTTTTCAAGTATTTTCTCTTTCTTTGTCTGACTATCTTATTGTGTTTTTTTTCTGCTTTTTCTGTCAGTTGGCCAGACGTTCAGTCCGCCAGCAGTTCATTCCTATGCTTACAATGCGTGTCCACCTAACCAGAAGTGACGGCCACAGTGACTACAACTCCAGGATTCTCCAGACAGATCCCAGCACCCTTCTGCACCTCATCTCCACACTGGAGGCCGCTCTGGCTGCCATGAAAACCAGTCATGCTCGTCGCATATTACGGAACATCAAATAATCCCTCTGTACAACGTGTGCCTTCTCTCACTTGCAGCCTTTATACCTGGGAAACATTAAGTAGTGTCTGTATTGTGCAGGGCAGAATGTCACCTTTCTTTGGACCTGGATGCTAAGGCTATATTTTTTTACATTGCAGAGGTTTTTTTATGCCAAGTTGTGCTGTATGGATTGTACAGAAAGTTACTACAGTGCTGGTGATACTGAATTAAAGTGTAAGATACAGTTGAAACTTTATTTTTGTGGTTTGTGACGTCCCTGCTAAGGCAGACTGGAATATTATATGGAAGACTGTCATGACGCAAATGCAAATAGACAGCTCGCGCATTCGAAGAAAACTATGTGATGTGTTAATAAATTAATTTTTTATACTGCAGGGTTGTAATGGTTTAATAAGTATATCGATGTTTTGCTAACCACGTGATGGTACATAAATCATAGATAAAAGTCTGGAAATGTCCAACGTTTTTCTCCATCAAGTCTGGCTACCCGGGCCAGAACTTCAGGCTCTGGGAGTTCTAGAGCAGGGTCTAGACCGCTACCGAACAAATGGAACGGAAAAGGAAGTGACGTATTCCAGAATCACCTGACTGTCGGCCCTTCACAGGAAGAAGGCTGGCGTATTCAACATGGCTGCGGTCTTCTGACATAGGAGTTGTCTAAAGTAATGCTATAGCCCGGCTTTCTTGATAGTACACTTGACTCCGTTCATTGTGTTAAATAGTTTTGACTCTGCTTCGACATGGCCCAGTGTGTCCAGTCTGTACAGGAGTTCGTTCAGGACTCGTTTGTCCCGATGGTGGCCGTCTTGTGCAGTGAAGAAGCTGAGAGAGTGACTCGCAAAAACAACCTAAATTTTGCGGAGCTGCTGAGGCCTTTCTGCAGACTTACGTCTGAAGGTATGAACAACTATTTAAAACACACCCTCGGTCCCGTTTTCAGCTTCGTAGCTGGTAAAAATGAGGAAAGGTTGCTTAGGAAAATAATGAGGAAAGATGTTTTGCTGCTTGCGGGGCTACGACTGTCGTTAGCTCCTCGCTAGCAGACGCTTAGCAGTTTGGCTCGTGATTAAGCAGCTATGCCGATCGCCCTGCTTGTTGACATGCGAGTGCAAAGTGACCCGAGCTGGACAAATTAGCATTTGGTCTTCTAGGACAGCGTTTCAGTCAGCAGCTGAACAGTTCTGTTGGTGGTGGTTTATTATACCCAGCACACAGTAAACAAGCTAACAGACTTTACTTGGAGCACGCAGCAATTGTGTTAGTTGTCATGTTCAGTACAAGCGAAGATGCAGCTAAATGTGTTTAAGCTACATATTATTAAGTTTTTGGACATACATTAACATTCTTACTCATGTATAAACGAAATCTATAGGATATATACATTTTGTTTGATTTTTACACTTGGGTAATGTAAAATCCCTAAAATTATACGATAGCAGTTTAAATTGTATAGCTGAGTAAATATTAAAGATATGCCTCATTGAGTTTTTCACAGTCAACAATCAGTTACGTGCCATTACCAGGTTTTCTGTGTCTTTCAGCACAGTCTCTCTACGGTTGAGAGATTTTGCGCTGCATTCCATTTATGCATATTTCTTATAAAGGGGACACTTCTCCATCAGTGACATTTTTATGTATATTTTCTGATACTGTTTGAGTGCCATGCTGTGACTTACTCTTTTTTTCTTCTAGGTCACATCCGAGATCCCAGCAATCAACTGCAGGTTGTGAAAAACCTGCGTATCTGTGTCAACAATTTAGTGACAAGTCCAACAACAACATCTACGTCCCTGAGCCCTGCTCAGCGTCAGCTACTCAGTGATGTGGTGTCATCCTGCCAGCCCCAAGAAAGTGCTGTGACTAATGTGGTTATGGCAGGAGATTATGAGCTCAATTTTAGTGGTAAGGACTAATGCTTGATTGCTTGTATTAGCTTGTATTGCTAAAATGTTAGCAATACAAAAATATATTTAATCATTACTATTATGGTAATCCACTATATTTGGCTGGATAGTCAGTTATGGACAATAAGTTATCAATTTCAAATTTTTGATATTTCTTATGAGCTTAGATGCAGTTTTGTGTGTGAAACTGTCCAGGTTATGGTAGTTGACTTCTATGATTAGAAATAACTGTACACCACAGATGTGTCTCAGAGCTCACTTCTCTTAGGTGTCATTGATATGTTGACTTCACAGCTCCGTAATGAAAAAAGTACATCAAAGCATAACTGTACTCTATGCTTACTCTGTGCTTCAACCTACTAGATGACTGTGTTAAAGCTAGCACCCCCTGGTACAGTGTCTGGAGAGAAACACTGTTGGAAATCAAAACCTCCAAGTACAGCTCAGGTATCACTATCTGCTAGCCCATGTGTGGATCGCTATAGATCTATAAGATGTGTCACACCTGTTGTGGTCCTTACCTTCCAGTTCCCTCCAGTGTTAATTTTGACAGAACATATTTACTTAATTCTAGTCATAGTCTATTAAGTAAAATGTAATTTAGTTTTAGTTGTAATTTAGGCATCTACATTTTTGTAGTTTTAGTCTAGTTTTAGTTGACAAAAAACTGATTAAGTTAAACAAAATTTTAAGTAGTCTTGTTTTTAAAGTTCTTGTTTTTACTAGTGACAGTCGCTCTAAATGATTTACAAAGATTATTATTTCCTTTGGCAACAAATGCGTGTTCATGTGTGTACTGTTTTTTCTCCCAAGCATTCTCAGTTCACAAGAAATGGGAGGTAGCTGAAGTAAAAGAGTTGCGGAGCACCGCCTCATACTGTTTGTGCAGGGCAGATTAAACTCGAGAATGAAAACTGATAACATGGGTACAAAACAAAATCTCAGATGAGTTTTAATCTCAGTTACCTTGACCTCAGGGCCATCTGAGAAACAAGTCACAGAGGATTTTTGAAATAACATAGGTGTGTCTGCTAGGAGACTGAGGGGTACCACTGGATGCAGCCAGTTATTTTATACATAAATTAAGAATGCCGGGATTATAAAACTGTATCAGTGACTAGTTATTTTAGACATTATGGCAGATAAAAAAAACAACAGAGCAAAAACTTGCATGTACTACTTAATCACACTCATCACATAAGTGTAAAAGTAGGATTTGTGGTTAGTTACATTTTCAGATGAGGAAGTGTAGACTTTTTTTCTAGATCAAACAGTGAGTAAATTAAGGATATTTTGGTCAAACGCATATTTCATGGCCTAATTTGAGTGAATTTGTAACCGTTTCTGAGTAAGTATAATTCTTGTTATTTACATTTGAGCCCTGTGTAAATGATCTTTTAATGTATGTCAGCTATGAAGGTCTAATAATTATGACTGAAATATCACCTCACGTGATGGTTTTACTGGTACATGTGGTAAAGGAATGGCATGTTCCACATTGGAGTTGTGTGATTAATCCACTGTTAATCCGGTGCTCTCTATGTGCATCATCAAAACACCAGATGAAGGAATAAATTGTTCCAGCGATTCTTAAGTCTTAAGGCCAAGACTCATTGAAGCTGCTGTGTTGACAAGACATTTTATCTTTAGTTTATCGTCCATGTTTTTCAAACAAAAACATTCAAAAGTGGTTATCTTTTAATCTACATGTAGTATTAGAAACTACCTAATTTTTCTGGCTTTTTTTTTAAGTCTTTTGTCTATTTTGTCTTTTTTCTATTTCAAGTAACCACGCCCTGGTTTGAAGCCTACAGGGAGAACTTCCTGCAGTCAATGCCTGCCTCTGACCACGAGTTCCTCAATCATTACCTTGCTTGTATCCTTTTAACAGCACACAGATCTGACCAGTGGTCAACATTCTGTCGTCAGCTTTTTTTTTTAAATAGAAGAGCTGACAAACTGGAATTTAGGATCTGTAAAAATTTTAAGACAGTTTTTTTTCCCTCCTTTGTATGCTTGTGCTTTCCGTTATTGTATTATTAATAGTAGTATCCTTATATGTAGTCTATTTATTGTTGTATCCTTCACATGGTTCTGGCAGGCCTGCTAGTGGTATCATCCACTGAGGCAGTCCCTGTGGAGCATTTCCTCAAGCTTTCTCAGGAGCAGCACAGAATTCAGCACAGTGGAGAATACACTAATCCCAAGTGGTTTATTCCTAACACACTCAAGTACTATGTCTTGCTACATGACATGTGTGAAGGGGATGAACAAAGGTACTAAAAGAAACGTACAGTTCCTTTAAAATTCATCCACCACATTTTGATAATCTTTCATAGTGAAACTACTCCAGAACTTACAATGTCAAATGTTTAAAAATAAATAAACTATATGTAATAACTTTAAATAACTGTTGAATTCATTATGCTCTAGTAAGTGTAAGCTGTTTTGTTCTAAAGTAGTATTCTCCCTTTATCTCCAGGGCAGATGTGGTTTATGAGGATATGAAACAGAAGTATGGTTCTCAGGGCTGCTATCTGTTGAAAATGAACTCCCGTACCTTTTCAGCTAATGTGGATGAACAGATTCCAGATCCCTGGAGTCAATACTTGCACAAGAATAATCTTCATAACCAGGTAAACATTGCAAACTCCTCCACATGCACTGGCTGTTTTAAATATTCCTGCAACAACTAGTGCCGGGGGACACGATTCTGCAGAATGAAAAGTTTGTCGATGGCAGGGGAAAGTTTGTTGGGTAGACTACAAACCAAAAGAATACAGTAAAAGCACAGGTTTTATGTGTGTGTTTCTCAGTTCACCTTGAGGGGTAGTTGTGACTGAATTGTGGACAGCCCAATCATTAATAGTACTTTGAACTGTTGCAGTTGCCTGATTGTTCAGTTTTGTTCTCTTTTGCCAAAGATTTTACTTTAGTTCACATAGTGAACCTGTTTTTGCAGGATGTGTTTGATGATCCAGCTCCAACTATGAACAGTGCTGCTGTAGAGACCATTATTAGCAGACCTGAAGTAGACGGCAATTATTCAGCTGAGAAAGGTGAGTTAATTTAATGCTTCTTTTGTAAACGGACTTGGGGAGATCTTTGCTTCTCTGCTCTTCAGTTACAAATAATCTAAAGGTCACCATTTTTTTATTCAACTTGCTTGGCTATATTGCACTCACAGTAAATTTTATAAATATGACTTCCTTTTTGCAGCTCCATTGTACCGCTTTCCATGTTTTTTAGTTAGCACTATGTATTCGCTGTGTTGGTCCTGACCAGGTTCTTTGCCAGTCATGCTAGTCTCGATGAGAACTAAACCCTTTTATTTATTTTTGGTGTAATGTTATCAAAGACCATCCTGCCAGTATTCATCAGGCTTATTGTCGACATCTTTGGTGGTTGAATCTTGTGATTTGGCATCAACAGCAAGATTGAGCAGAAGTGATCAGAAGGGCACCAAATCTGTTTGTAGAGGTTGACTATGCCGTATGTTTTATACTGCTTGAAACACCAGTTTCCACATAATCCTTGCACCAGCAGTAGTTACTTTTCTGGGTGCATAAATAGTGGTACTATTTTATATTATGTAAGGTTATTGTTATGAGTTTATATTTTACGCTATTTCCTTGCAGATGAGATGTCCAGTAGCTTGGAAGGGCATCCTCTCCAGTTGGACAGCAGCATGGCAAACCTGCACAACCTCAGTGCTGTACATACGGACCTAAAGAAAGGTGCTAAAGATTCAAACAGCCCAGCCTGTGCTGCAGGTAGCCATGGGGCTTGTCTGACCCTGAATGACCATGATTACATAAGACAGTTTATCCAAGAATTCACCTTCAGAGGTCTGCTGCCACACATAGAGAAAACCATCAGACAGCTGAACGATCAGGTACGACTCATTTCTTGACCCTCAACATATTGTTGTTTGTGATTGTGATGTGCTTCAGGCAATGTAAAATTATACTAACTATATTAACTGTTTTAGAGAATGTAGTTTGTTGAGCATTATGCTGAAACAATATGTATACTTTTTTCATATTTCTGCCCTGTAACTGTAAAATTAATCATAATGGCATAATTTGAGTTTATGGCTTGTGAGAGTACACTAGCCATTTCAGTCAATTCTATTGTTTCGCTGACTTCTCGCAGCACTTGGAAACATGATTTGCTTCCCTGTCTACAGCTAGTATCCAGGAAGGGCCTGAGTCGGTCTCTGTTCACTGCAACAAAAAAGTGGTTTGGTGGAGGAAAAGCTCCAGAGAAGAGCATCAGTGAACCAAAGAGCACATGTGGCCTTCTGTAAGCTCCATTGCAATGCACTTCATTCCCATAAATGAAGCCCATGCAACACCCTGTATATTGTGTGCAGTGCCCTTGACCCTTCCCTTCTGTCATACCAGATATCCCCCAGAAGCCCCAGAACTGCAGATCAGAAAGATGGCTGACCTGTGCCTCCTGGTTCAGCACTATGACTTGGCTTACAGCTGTTATCATACTGCCAAGAAGGACTTCCTGTCAGATCAGGCCATGCTGTATGCTGCTGGGGCACTGGTGAGAGCACACATGTTGGTATACACCATGATCTGTCTGCAGACCGTGATGATATCAGAACAACTTCTTCTGCCTTTTGTTGTAAAATTTCACTTCAATTAAAACTTTGCAGTGATGGAATATTCTGTTTTGTTAAGTGTCCTAGAGAGCAAAAAGAGTTGTATATGTGACCTACAGTAAACTTTTGAGGGAATAAATCGGAGTTCAGAATAGAGGAAGCTTTTGAACTCAGCATTAAAATATTAAAAAGTAAATTCAAAGTACTAACAAGTTCTAGTACAAAGTAATACGAGTTCAGAACATTTAGCATTATCTAAAGTCAGCCGTCAGACAAGAGAATTAATCTCGTAATAGACTCTGGAAATGTAACATTATTGGTCTTTTAAAGTGACTACTAGCATTCAGTTATTCAAATTCAGACACTTTTACCTATTATATCCTGTGTATTGCAAACAAAAACACAATAATGATAGAGTGTCACAGTACACATAAATACAGGATTTTCCATACAGAGGTCTAAACTGCTCCTGCTTTTAGTTGCTGTAAAGTAATTAGAACATTCACATGCTGTTAAGATTATTAGGTGTACATATCTGATATATTTGCACATTCTTCTTTTTCAAGATTACACTCACTACTGTGAGCTGACAGTAGTGTTGTATTACTTATTTAAATGGTAAATGGACTGATTCTTATATAGCGCTTTTCTACTCTCCCGGAGTACTCAAAGCGCTCGAAGTAAAAGATTTTAAACTGTAACACAAAGAATATGCCGCGTATGTCTGTGTATGTTGTCAGTCATCTAGGTCATGATAATCTAAGGAGCTTTGAAAGAAAGCAGCTGGACATCTTTAAGTTTCTTGAAGACATCTCACCTCTCATTCAGTTATACAAACCAAATGGTGGAGAGTCCCAGGAATTAAACCCTGGTGGGTGTTGTCTCTCAAGAGCGTTGTTGACCCACTGTTGATCACGTGCCTCATCACATGAGTCAAGGTGTGAAAGAAGACATGCGGGTCATTATCAGCAGAGATTTTCGGGACGTTGCTCACGCTGTGAGGGTTGAGGCGCCTGGGAAGGGATCTCACTGTAGATAGCAGACTCTTGGTGTTGTAAGCCATACCCTCTGTTCAAAGATGGTCGTTTACAGTGGACGTGGACGTGTTTACTCCTTTTTTAAATCATCTTCAAGAGGAATACACATATAAAGAAAGCTCATAAATCAAGTTCTTATCCCAACTGGGCCTTCATCAAATCAGCGTGGATGAACAGGAAAGAAGCTCAGACACCAACTAGGAAGAAACAGAATAACAAACGCAGCACCGTTGTCATCCATTATCTAGCAGGTTTATCAGAGAAACTCAGGAGAACTTTCTCCAAGCATTACATCTAAGTGCACTTCAGCCCTCACAACACCCTCAGACAAAAATTGGTTCATCCCAAGGACAGAACTCCCAAACACAAACTTAACAACATAGTGTATGCTGTGTAGTGCAGAGTGCTCAGACTTCGACAGGACAAGAATCAGCTGTACATCTAAAGGATTTCACTCTTTTGAGTGGCTTACGATACCAGCTGTCTGCCACCTAGACTGAGATCCTTTCCCAGGCACCTCAACCCCACCCACATCTTGTGTCAGATGATTTCAGTGGGTCACATGATAGGGTAAGGCAAGATGTCTCAATGGCGTCACCCAAAACCTCTGCTGATAATGATCATGTGCCTCCAAAAAGTTGATTCTGTTCATCTGAATGTAGCATTTTCAGTGGGAGCTTCGTCACTTGGAGCCGGTTGTCATCAAGCATGTCTCTGTACATTGCTTCAGTCTGAGATTGAAGAAGTCACTTGGATGAGTGACTCCCACTCCCACTGAAAATGTCCAGATGAACAGAATCAACTTATGGGGATTTACTTACTGGATGAATGTGTAGGCATCAAGAGCTTGGCTCATGTGATGAGGAACATGATAAATAGTGGGTCAACGACCCTCATCAGTGACAGCTCCAACTAGGGTTTAATTAGATGGCACCATTTGGTTTATAGAGCTGAAGAAGCATCCTCGATGAGAGGTGAACGTCTTCAAGAATGAAGTCCACGCTCCTTAGGATATGGTTCTGAATAATGATATTTATTTTCCTCACTTTTATTTTCTATTCTGTTCCTTGTTACCATTACTCTTTATCTTTCATCTATTCATTCTGATTATTTTGTAGGAAATGGCTGCGGTGTCAGCCTTTCTGCAGGGTGGAGCCTCGAGACCTTATCCAGCACACTACATGGACACCGCAATACAAACGTACAGAGATGTCTGCAAGTATGACTGATGACTAACTAATTACATCATCTATTTCTTTCTGGTGTTTTAATTTCAGTGGATAAATTTCAGTTTGGGATTGTGGGAATTTTGCATAATTTACTTGATTCCCACAAATATGCCACTTATGATGCAGGACAATCCAACACAGAATTACAGTCATCTAAAATCTTCATCCTCATGTTGCACTGGTTTGTAATAAGTGGCCAATAACACTACAATCATGACCCAATGTACAACTAGCGCGTTCTATTTTCCCTCTAAACAAGGCAACCCTTTGTTGTTTGAGAAACTCTCACTGGCATATAAAGGCAGGCTTTAAAGATGTGTACTTGAAGGCATGCAAACATGTATTGCAAGCAAAAATGTAAATCTGAATTACCCGTTGAAGCAACTTTTACACTTATAAAATGCTCCCTACACACAACACACACAATATCCCATAATTTAATAATTTAAGATTCATTTCAGGGTTCTGGCTGCGCCACTCAAGGACATTTACAGAGTGGACTTGAAAGCCACTCATTAACTACCTGGCTGTGTGCTCAGGGTCACTGATGTCCACAGCGTTCTGGAGCAGCTTATCATCAAGCATGTCTCTGCACATTGCTTCGGTTCAGTCTTCCCCTCAACCCTGACTAGTCTCTCACTTCCTGTTGTCAGAAAACATATAAAAGACATGATGCTGCTACTACTATGTAGTAATGTAAAATCTCTCCAGTCAAGTTGCAGAAATATGTGACAGATCAGTGGAAACTTTTTGAGGTGAAAAATGGATTTAATCAGTTTTGGAATGAGGCCATGACATATCAAAATGTGGGAGGAAAAAATGGTTGTGAATACTCCGTAGAGACTGCATATTATTGTTTTGTTTTTGTGTGTTTTTTTTTTTAAGACCCCATTATTGAGAAGCTTGTTTTTCTTGTAAACAAGAGGATGGTGCATTTACTGAAGAGATTTTTTTTTTTTTTAATTGGTATTTTCAGTGGGAGAAATTTTTCATCACTCCAAGTGACTTCTTCAGTCTCAGCTGACTGCAGGTTATAAACAGTACATTTGCACAATGACTGAAACTAGCACTACTAAATGAGCAATGGGCTGTTAGGTCAGTTTCATGATCATTTAATATGCAAGTTCTCATGACCAACGACCAATGGTCATTGATCAATGGCGTTGGGTACCATTCACAGAAAGTTGGGGAATGGCTGCAATCACAGCATTGTAAGATGGTGAAAGATGTACCCTTAGGCCCCAGAATTCCTCCCTGTCCAGGATGTGTACATCCTCATCACTTGAAAGAGTGTCCACTGGCCTGTAGGTGTGAATAGACTGCGGACTCCTGGCCTGACGAGTTAGCTCTTCCGTGTTGTGCCATCCACTTAACCAGAGGTTATTTGGTTTCCCCGATGAATAAATCATTGCAATCCTCCTGAGACTTAACAGTTGGGTTCATCTTGTCATCTCTTACAAACTACCTCCACTGCTTCAGTGACTGGAACAGTGAAGTGGAAACAGTGGAAAGTGAAGAGAGCTGTAACATAATATAAGAACATTGTTTCTTCTGCCTCCATAGTGTCATTATCTCTTGTTCTCAAAATCCAATGTGTTCCTGATGCAGTGTTTATAGGCAGAAACTTTCAGATGTTGTAAGTCACAGGTGTCGGACTCCAGGCCTCGAGGGCCGATGTCCTGCAGGTTTTAGATGTGTTGATTTAAATGCCTAAATTACCTCCTCAATATGTCTTGGGGTTCTCCAGAAGCCTGTTAATGAACTAATCATTTGATTCTGGTGTGTTGATCCAGGGTGATATCTAAAACCCTGGAGTTCGACACACCTGTGTGATCGAGTTGATCATACAGACAATTGGTCTTTTTAGGATTTTGTTTAATATGTGACATAATGTACAGAGATGGTGTACAAACAGAGGGGTACCAGCATCTGAACTGGAACTGTTAGCACCTCTTCTCCTGATGGTATATTTTCCCACACCTCTTTACAGGAACATGGTGCTGGCTGAGCGCTGTGCTCTACTCAGTGCTGAAATACTCAAGAGTCAGGGAAAATACTCAGAAGCTGCCACTCTTCTCATTAAAATGACCAGTGAGGTAAGGAAACTATTATTTTGAAATCAACTTGGGATGCAGTTATTAAGACGATTGTATTAAATTAGACTGCATTAGAATTCTGCTTGAAACTTAATAGAGGTTTTTAATTCTTTTTTGTTTTATTTTTCTTGCAGGACTCTGATTTACGGAGTGCTTTGCTGCTGGAGCAGGCTGCCCACTGCTTCATTAATATGCGAAACCCTATGGTGCGCAAATTTGCCTTCCATATGATTCTGTCTGGTCATCGTTTCAGCAAAGCAGGACAGGTGAGTCTTTTCTGCCATTTTTGATCTATCCTTCCATTTTACACCTGCATTGTATTGTGATGTAAAAATGTTCCCTTTTACAACTTTTATTTAATAGACTTCATTGACTTATGGGCAGGACTGAACTTAACAACAAAAACAAACAAGCTTTATTCGTCACATACACAATCAGAGTACAACATGCAGTGAAATGTTTTGTGTCTGAGCTGCGGACAGGCTGCAGACGTCCATTTGTGATCCTTGTAATCAATCATGTGCGTGTGAAGTTCTTTTTTTAGTGTTGCATATATACATAAACATATAAATACAAGCACATGCATACAGTTCACTATAGATTTATGATCAGAACCAGGCATCATTTCACTTTTGCTTAAAAAAACAAAACAAAGTGTAAAAGTATCCACACTACTCCGGGTCTGGGACGATTTCCTGCCCCAGGTGGGGACGTTTAAGTATCTTGAAGTCTTGTTCATGAGTGCAGGGAGAGGGGAGCAGGAAATCAACAAATGGATTGGTGCTGCGGCTGCAGTGATGCGGACACAGTACCGGTCCCTTGTGGTAAAAAGAAAGCCGAGCATAAAAGCAAAGCTCTCGGTTTCCTGCTAAATCCATGTCCCTACACCTATGGTCACGAGCTTTGGGTAGTGACCGAAAGGATAAGATCTTGGATACAAGCGGCGAAAATGAGCTGTGGCTGGCCTCTCCCTTAGAAATGGGTGAGGAGTTCGGCCTTTCAAGAGGGGCTCAGAGTAGAGCCGCTGCTCCTCAACATTGAATGGAGCCAGGTGGTGTAGTTCTGGCATCTGATAAGGATGCCGCCTTCTGGATGAGGTGTTCTGGGCATGTGCCACTGGGAGGAGGCCCCGGGGCAGACCCAGAACACGCTGGAGAGAAAATATATCTCTCAACTGGCCTGGGAACGTGTTCCCCCAAACAAGCTGGAGGAGGTGGCTGTGGAGAAATAAGTCTGGGCTTATCTGCTTATGCTGCTGCCCCTATATTTAATGTTTTTTATACACCGTTATCGCGATAAAGTGTGTACTCCTGCACTAGATAATAAATGGCCTCATGCTAACAGCAATCATCTCATCTCCTCTTGTGTTTTCGTCTTCTATATATTTATATCCTCATGTTGTCCTTCTGTCTCCCATCCTTTTTGCTGTTTCATAATGTAGAGGAGGCACGCACTACGGTGTTACTGCCAAGCCATGCAGGTGTATAAGGAGAGAGGGTGGTCCTTGGCAGAAGATCACATCAACTTTACAATTGGGCGTCAGTCCTTCACACTTCGCCAACCAGAGGAGGCTGTAACAGCTTTCAGACAGATCCTGATCAATGACAGCAGACAGACGGCTAAACAGCAGGGCGCCTTCCTGAGAGAGTACCTCTATGTTTACAAGGTAATGTAAAAAAATAAATAAATAAATTCTATGATTTTTGTCCCGTTTTATTTTCAAAATACATACTTTATCAATGCCCACTTTTTGCTGTGATACCTCAATATTGTGTCCAGCCTTATTTTTCCTTCCTAAAGCTTTATATGGGAGGTGGATAATGCAAAACAAGGTCCATAGGAGCACAATGGCTATATTTAAGTGAATAGACACTATATTTCATTTCAGCAATTCAGTTGATGGGCAAGAAAGATTGCTGCTGACACTTCACAACATAAACTGTTTATGACATTTCCCTGTGGCAGGTGGCTATGGGCCATCACAACCAAAACCTGACAGCACAAGAACATTTTCTTTCTCCAGGCTGTCAGACTACTTAACAACGCCCTCTCACCCTGCTCACTAGTTAGTTAATGTATCACGATAACACACTTACTTACTCAGGCTACAAAAACGTTCCACAGTGGACTTGGTACAAGCACTTTGCACATTATGTTCTATCTACATTTTATAGAATTTAATATTAAAATTAAATATTGTGTTTAGGTTGAGTAGAAAAGCACTATATAAGAACCAGTCCATTTTACTATTTGCCATTCAGTTCATTCAATTGTATTTGGTACCAATTCACAGTGACAGATATTATATATTGTAAGCCATCTGCTGTGAATGGTTGGGGTTTGAGGAGAAAAAGGAAACACGGAGCATAGACCAATGAAAAAACAAATTATTTAGGGAACAATAGACAAAAGTTCATTAAAAGCAGTAGTGGCATATAAGCAGCATTACTATGAGATCATGACCTGATTGCACCCTAGTTTAATAGCTTTATCACAAAGGAACTATAGTTTGTTTTGTCAAAGTTGCACACCAACCCAACATTAATTATAGTGAGGTTACAGAGTGTTATTGCCTCCGACGTCAATTACAAGCATACCAAATCTGTTTATCCTTATCCAACAGTTTTAAATTGGATTCTTTCTCACGTGGTTTGCATGTAGCTTTGGTCCCAGGAGCATGTAGCTTCACAAAGTCTAAGAATGTCATTAATAAATACTATTATATATATTCCTTTATCTGTATATGATGGTAAAAATTTAAACTGGGGATTTTGTGTGTAGCACCTGGTGTAATCAGTAACATTTCTGCATTTTGACCTGGTTTAGAAAAAAAAACAACTGTCAAAAACTCTTATGTTTGCGTATTTTTTTGTTTTTTTTTGTTTCGGTTATTATAGAGCGTGTTGGGAGGAAATGAAGTCAGCCTTCCCCAGCTTCCTCTGCCCTGCATCCACAGCTCAGCAACAAGAGTCTACTTTGGACACGAACGCCGCCTTGCAGAAGGTAATGCATTGATATTTATAACTATAATAACAATAAGTCCTCGAGCCTACTCCTTTATCACTAAGCAGCAAAGTGTACAAAACACTTTGGGAAGTGGTGCAGGGTACACCTATCGATATACCATCAGCTGAAAGATATTATTTGCCTGTGTGCAATGCGGCATAAATGACAACGTTACTGTAACACACACAACTCATATACTGCCTCTATAAACTTTACAGGAGTCGAGGCACATGCTTATGTATGGCTTTTAATCCACAAGACAATAACTAACATTATTGCTTTGGAGACTGTCACACATAATGTGAAATGCCCAGGGCTGTGTGAACTTTAAGGTTCGCATCTGTAAGTGTCAAGCCTGATTTTGTATACAGATCAGCATCATTCCTGAAAAACCTTCAGTTAATCCAAAATGCTGCAGCATGAATACTGACAGGCACTAGAAAGAGAGAGCATATTTCACCCATATTGGCTACTTTTCATTGGCTCCCTGTTCATTCCAGAATCAAATTTAAAATCCTGCTCCTCATGTACAATGTCTTGAATAATCAGGCCCCATCTTATCTTATTGACCTTATGGTACCGCACCTCCCACTAGAGCACTTACTTGTGGTATTTAAAAGTAGAATGGGAGGCAGAGCCTTCTGGTTCCAGGCCCCTCTTCTGTGGAACTAACTGTTAGTTTGATTTCAGGAGACAGACACCCTCCCTTTTTTTTTTTTAAAGATTGGGCTTACGGCTTTTTGATAAAGCCTATTGTTAGGACTGGATCAGGTGACCCTGATTTGGCTCCCCTAGGCTAATGATCCACTGAGTGCTTCTTCTTCACTCACCTTTTTAGATGTTTTTTCCCCTCGCTAATGTGTTTATATACCACTCTGCATTTAATCATTAGGCTTTATCAGTTTTTTGTTCTCTTCGACAGTGCGTCTTTTTTCAGTCTTCTTCCCCTCACTCTGAACTAGTCGCGGTAGATGGCTTCACCCCTAAACCTGATTCTGCCAGAGGTTTCTTACTGTTAACAAGGAGTTTGTCCTTCCCACTGTTGATAGTTACTCTAGGAGAGCGGGACAGGCTAGTACAAGGCAGCAGGACCAGTATCTGCATCTTTGTACAAGAAGGAACAGGATCACCACTACCAGAGCCAAATTGCCCCCCAGCAGGCCACCAGTGTGATGTCTGTTTCTGATTGCTTGGTCAAAATTGAAGAGTTTGTGAGAGTGGCCTGACAGCCCAATGTCTTCTAGTGGGCCCTGTGTTTACCTGCCTGGCACTGTGGAGCCTGAATACCAGATTTACCAGGTCCACCACTGGCACCCTGTGGGTCTTTTTTTTCTTTTTCATTTTTTTTGATGAGATGAGAGCACGTTCACCCTGAGCACATGTGAGAAGTCATGGAGAACATTTTGCTACCTATTACATCTTTGAGTGTGGCCAGTTTGATGGATCAGTAATAGTCTAAGGAGGCATATCCATGGAGAGATGCACGACCTCTACAGACAAGGCAATGGCACCCTAACTACCATTACATATTGGGATGAAATTCTTGGACCTATTGTCAGGGGTGCAGTGGGTCCTGGGTCCCTCCCAGTGCATGAATTGTCTCATGTGGCTGGGATATAAAACAGTTCCAGGAGGGTGAAGGAAATGATAGACCTGCTCTCCATATTAACCTGACCAAAATACAATAGGACACTTCTAGGACATCATGCTTTGGCCCATGTGATGCTCCCAGGTTGCAGCGTCAGATGGGCCTGGGAGTCCTGTCTGTCGTCTCATTGTCATCTCATGCCCTAATGTTGTCAGGCATGCATACAAGCACATGGGAAGCATACAGGCTGCTGCAGCACAAAAACAAACATAAATTCAGTGCTTTTTAGATTTTTTGTTTTCTGTGAATCATAATCTGTTATTAACCAAGAAAATAAAAGTAGAAAACCTTGTGAAGGACTCCATGTAAAGTTAAGATATCCAGAATTCTTGTGACACTAGCGTTCAGTTTGCAAATATTTGTATATATTATGACCATTATGGACCCTGTCTGAACCCTGTTTTCAATGCAAAGCGTAACATGAAAATGTAGAGTGTACATAGCATGCTGACATACCCGAGCAGAGGTTTACTGTCAGACTTTTTACAGCAAAATTAAGTGTTTTGCATTTTTGGTTTGTATTTAATCTGATATTTGATCTGTTCAGGAGAAAAGCAGGCGGCCACCCACGTGTCACTGGACCAGGAGTTTGACCAGGATTTGTCAGCTATGTGGTGCCATCTAGAAGAGCAGCTTGTAGCTTCTGCAAATGGGGGTGTTGTCCCAGTAAATTTTCAGCCCACTCAGTGCTGCCTCAACAGTCAGACAGACAACCTCCGTCATCCCCTGGCTGTGGTTGAAGGTAAGATGTGTTCAGCACAAACACGGGAACTTTAAAATGTTATAAGTGCTTTTCTGGTTCCTGACAACTCAAAGCACTTAATACTACAAGCCACATTTAACCATATATTCATATAGTATTTTATTCTCTCCACTTTACCAATGTCACTGCTGTGGCCAAGCTAAAATTACCAGTTACCTAACGCGCATGTATGTATTGAGCTGTAGTACCCAGAGAAAACCTATGAAGGCACAATACAAATATGCAAACTCAACACAGAAAGGCCCCAGTCTGGGTTCAACCAGGAAACTTCTCACAGTGCATGACAGCGCTCACCTTTACCATTACTGAAATGTAAAGTTTGAGCCATCCCATCTCTAATAAATTGTGCCCACACGGTATGCAATCTTCTTTGTCTTTACAGAGCCAATCATAGTGGAGGTGACATTCAGGAATCCTTTGAAGGTTTCTCTGGCCCTGTCAAGCCTCTCGCTCCTGTGGAGGTTTACTGTTGACGGTTCATCTTCATCAAAGGAGATGACAGAAGAGACCATTACCAATGAGGAGACCTCAGCTGTAGGGGTGGGCAACATGAACAAATATGTTCTTAGGAACTGTGATTTATTTTCACCTTGTTTTTAAGTCTAATCTTATTTTTTTTCTCTAATCTGTTCATTATATGCTTCCTCTTGCAGATGATACAGAAAGATGATATTGTGACCTCTGAGACTATCCAGGAGTTTCAGTTGGGTCCAGAGGAGACCAAAATGGTAAGCTGGTCTCTAAATGTAAATTTGTGGATCTTTTTTCAGAATCTTTTCTGTTTCATAATGCTGCTACATTTTTTGACAGTTCTGACCTAGTGTTGGGAAATACAAAGAAAGTCACAACATGTTTTTGCATTCACATGAGGAAGGAGGTTACACATAGTGATAATCTTTCATGTGATAAGATATGCTTAATGCCAGTGAGTATTAAGCATATCTTAAGTACAGCTTAGTTTAATCTTTTCGGTTTTAGTGTTGTGCGTTCTGTTTTGGCGAATAAAAATGACAGCACAAACTGAATGCACTTTGGTGAAATAGGCCTTTGATGCTCAAAAAGTATTCACATTGGCCTCAGAAAACCGTAGAGAGTATTAAAATACTTTTACAAGTATTTAAAATATCTGCTAGATACTAATTGTACTGTACTATGTTCATCCAAAAAAAGTTGATTCTGTTCATCTGGACGTAGCGTTTTCAGTGAGAGAAACATTTCGTCACTCATCCAAGTGACATCTTCAGTCTCAGCTGACTGCAGATTTCCCCAACCTTATAAACAGTACATTTTTATAATGACAGAAACTAGCATCACTGACAAACAGTGGGCTGTGAGTTCAGTTCCTTGATCATTAATATGCCAGTTGCCATGACCACTGATCAGTTCCATGGAAGAGGGGCCTTAAAGATGAAGGCTCTGCCTCCCATTCTACTTTTAAATACTCTAGGAACAACAAGTAAGCCTGCAGTCTCAGAGCAAAGTGCCCTAGTGGGGTGATATGGTACTATGAGGTTATTAAAATAAGATGGGGCCTGATTATTCAAGACCTTGAATGTGAGGAGCAGGACTTTAAATTCAATTCTGGATTTAACAGGAAGCCAATATAGGAGAAATATGCTCTCTCTTTCTCGCTCCTATCAGTACCCTTGTTACAGTATTTTGGATTAACTGAGGCTTTTCGTGGAGTTTTTAGGACATCCTGATAATAATGAATTACAGTTGTCCAGCCTGGAAGTAATAAATTGACTAGTTATTCCAGTGTCGCTCTGAGACAGGATGTTTCTCATTTTTATTGTGCAAATGGAAGAAAGAAGTCCTACATATTTGTTTAATATGTGCATTGAATGACTCCAAGGTTCCTCACGGTGTTACTGGAGGCCAAGCTAATGCTATCCAGAGTAAGAATCTGGTTAAAATTTTATTTTTGATCAGTGGTTGTTGATAAATGGTTGTGATAATTTGCATATTAATGATCAAGAAACTGACCTCGCAACCCATTGTTCACCAGTGGTGCTAGTTTCAGTCATTGCCCATATGTGCTCTTTACAAGGTTGGGGAAACGTGCAGTCAGCAGAGACTGAAGAAGTCACTTGGATGAGTGACAAAATGTAATGCATAATGCAAACACCACTGAAAACACAACATCCAGATGAACAGAATCAACATTTTGGGATTTCCTTACCTGGATGATTGAGCATGCATCATGACATATACTCTCTTTAAGCCATGAAATACCTAATGCTAAACAGAAATCCAGTTATTTTGTGCTGATCACTTTGATCTCAGGCCCGACTCAAGCTGCTGCCACACAGAACTGGTCAGCTGAACATTGTGGGTGTAGTGTACAACCTGGCTGCAGGCTCCTCTGGCGAAATGACTTCTAGCACTGAAGGTAAATTCGACCTCATGTCAACTCATATGCTTTATTATCATTTGATGTAGACAGAATGTTTTTCCATTTGCATTATGCATTACATGGTATTTAAAAAAAATTAAATAAAATTCCAATACATTTTTTTTTATCTTGCTGCCAGTTAGAAACCATATGGATTTCCTCTTGTTTACAGACCAGCAGACTCTAGATTTGATGGTTCGTGGGAAACAGGACTTGAACATCCTTGGCCCACGTCTTAATCTGACCAAAGAGGATAAGATGTCAGTTCGTCATGGTCCTGATCGACGTCTGAATCCCATCATAACAGCACCTATGCCCCTGATGGAGGTAGGACTTATTCTGAAAACCTTCATGGATGTAGTCATCATGAAATCAGTTTACTGGGTTTTAGATTCTGCATGTTCAAAATATTTTTTTCTATGTTAGTTCTATGGAGTCAGATGTGGGAAAACTTAGATGGGAGGGTAGAGTTTGAAGTTAAAATAATGCTAGCAAGCTTTGCTAGAAAACAGAAACTATAAACACACATACACATGGATCTAACGGACAAACATATCTAATTCAACAGTAACATGCAATGTTAGTTTTTTGACAGGCTGTATCATATATTATGAATATCTGTCACAGAATTCAGTTCAAATCCGAAAAATGACATCTACACTACAGACACAGTCGAGAGTTCTTGTTCCAAATAAGGCTCAACAGACTGGCTACTGTTTGAACTTGTAACACAGTACCTGTCAGTCAACACTCCTGTCCAGATGGATGAACTATTAAAAAACAAAATGAAACAAAAAATTTTTTTCTTTCATTTTGTTTTTTTGATTTGTGGATAATGACTCCATTATGGTTGTCGGGAGCCTTAGAAATGTCTTTGTAAGTCTTTCCAGGTGGATAGATATCAATGATTTTCTCATCTGTTCTTGAGTTTCTTGACATCGTGACAGGATGTGTTCCATGATGATGTTTTAGCCTACTTAAATTTGCTAGACATGTTCTATTGAAGTGATTTATTGATTCAACAGGTCTGGTTTATTACTGGTAATGAATGATTTAAGCTGTGGGACATTCATTTTTTTCACATAGGGCCATGTGGGTTTGGACAGCCTTCTGTCCTTATAAATTAAATCTTCTACCAGAAACAGCATTTTCGTTTTATTGTTTACTGTTTATCTAATATTTAAATTTGATGATCTGAAACATGTGTAACAAATTAGCATAATTGGAAATTGGGAAGGGAAAAATACTTTTTCCCCTCCCCCAGTAGCAGCTGGGCTTTAAAACAGGCTTCCAATGAACCTCTACTTGAATATCTATGCTTTCAAGTGTAGTTTCACTTATGTGTGGTGATGCTGCAGTATTGCTTTCTGTTTTTTACTCTGTGTGTGTGTTTGTATTTGTATGTCAGGTTTTTTTCCTGCAGTTTCCCACTGCTCTGCTGTGTGGCGAAATCCGAAAAGCATATGTTGAGTTTTGTAATGTCAGCGGTGTTGCTTTGTGTGGCCTGCGAGTGGTGTCCACACACGCCGCTTTCTTCACCTTTGGCAGCCAGGCCACAACACCCCTCAGCCCGACGTCAGCTGAAAATTGTTCACCTTATAAAACCGTGGCCACACCTATCCAGCGGGTCTCAGAAGCCACTGAGAGTCTGGTTTCAGCTGATGATTTCAGACAGCCATCTGGTGTGATAGAAATTCCAATAGATGGCAGCATCCTGCAACCAGGGCAGTCCACTCAGCTGCCTCTCTGGCTGAGAGGACCAGACCAGGAGGGAGTCCATGAAATCAACTTTCTGTTCTATTATGAGAGCGCAGAGAAAGGACTCAAGATAAGGTAAAAAATTGAAAATTAAGCATTTTTGTGAACTGACCTGTAGGCATACATATCATTTCTTGGGACATATTAGTATTTTTCAAAGAAACATGATCAGCCTGAAATGTAACTTACATAAATTCAGGATTGAAAAATACTTCTATGTTTGTATTTTTTGATTATATTGACAAAAAGTAGATTATTTTAGTGCAGGGGTACCAGTGAAGAAAAGGGTCATGTAGCCGTGGGAAAATAATTATTTGATCTCCTGCTGAATTTGTAAAGAGAAAACTTACAAAGAAATAAACAGTCTATATGTAAAATGATAGTTTTAATGGAGAGAGATAAAATATCAACAAAACAATCTAGAAATAAACACGTTACATAAACTTTATAATTTTATTTGCATGTCAAGTATTTGGTCCCCAAGCAAAACATGATTTAGTATTTTTTTGGAGAAGCCCTTGCTTGCAAACAGTGCTTTGTCAGCAAGACGGTGCTTTTGACCCACTCTTCTTTACAGAAACTCTAAATCCTTCGAGTTGTCAGGCAGCAGCCAAGAAACTTGAAGTTAAGCTCCCTCTACAGATTTTCTATAGGACGGAGGAAGAAGATTGGCTTGGCTACTCATAAACTTTAAGCCCTTTTTCCATTAGTGCCTACTCAGATCGGCTCGCCACAATTCAACTTAGATCAACTGGTTTTCCATCACAATCACGTATCACCTAATGTGCGTGGTCATTGATATAGCAACGCGTCCGAGCATCCTGTGATGTAATTAGTATGCGACACAAATGCTATAGCAAAGGTGGACGTCAAGGCAACAATATACCTGCTGCTCGGTCTGCGGCTTTTGATCAGAGTCGAGGGGATCACGGAGTTGTTTTTGTTTGTTTGTTTTGGTGTTTGTTTTGGATTTTGTTTGTTCGGGCCCTTTCCCTTGTTGCCGGGTTTCAAAAAACTGGCGGTTTTGAATTTTGTGAACGAAACACTCATGACTCATCGAACGACGCCACTGACCAGCCAATCCGTGGCATGCAGTCTGATGACGTCACATTTTAGTACCATTCTGATCGCTTGGAGCCACAGCCGTGCAGGTGCTATGACCTTGACCCTTAGTGTATTGAAGTCATCCACGTTTGGGTCATACTCAGCATTTCTCTTCCTCCAAATAAGGTAGTTCAAGTTGCTCAAGAGCTCGATTTTAGTTTCATCTGATTATAATGCTTTCTCTTAATCATTTAGATGTTCACTGGCAAACTTGCGATGGGCTTGTACTTGTGCCATTTTTTTGAGCAGGGCAAATTCACGGGTGCTGTAAGATTTAAATTCATAATGGAGTAGTGTGTTACCGATGGTGTTCTTGGTGAATCTCCTCCCAACTGCCTTTAAGTCATCAACAAACCTCTCCCATGTATTCTTGGGATGATCTATCACCTTTCTCATAATAATCCTCATCCTGTTATTGCAAGATCTTGTATAAAGCTTCAGTTGAGAACAATCGATAGGTGTTTTATATTTCTTATTAATCACACCAGCACTTGTCAACTTCTCACCAAGCTTCTTGCTTCTTCCAGTCTTGTGGATGTGTACAATCTTGTCCCCGACATCCTTTGACAGCTCTGTGGTCTTGCCGATTGTGGTGGAGAGCTTGGAGTGGGAACGAATTGATTTAGTGGACAAGGGCGCAACAAGTTAATCTGTAATTGTTTGAAATCTGTTTGCCACATGGGCACGCAGCTGATCTTTGTGAGCCAGAACTCTGCCTAGGTTGTAGGGGATCAAATACTTTGATCATTTAATATCACCAGTTTATAACTTTTATGTAATGTATACAAAGTTCTTTACACGTTCTGTGTGACAAAGTCTATAAATCATATCCTTATCTGGATTAAACATGGCTGTTTTGGGTACGCACGGACTGGACTGTGACCTTAACAAAGAAATTTATTTTTTTTAGTTTGCTGTGTGTGTGGTCACATAATGGCACAAGCCATAGTTCAGGTTTGTGTATGGGTATGTTTGTGCTGAAAGTTCTCAAGAAAAAAACAAGAAGGCTTTCTCTTTTCCCTCTCTCCGCATGTAAAGTCACCGGGTGCTGCGCCACACAGTATTTATCTGTGCTAGTCGGTCTTTGAGTATACAGGCATCAGCCTGTCGCAGCAGTGTTCCTCCACATCACTGTCTGGATGAAAAAGGCAGCAGTGGAACCCTTGTCTTTATTGATGTGGAGAACATCAATACGGTGAGATGCTCAGCATAGCACACACAGTTACATACTTAAATCATGCCTGCTGCACAAATAACGATTGAACATTACTCTTCTCACAGAATGAAGGTGGCGTGCGAGAGTTCCACATCGTTCAGGTCTCGAGTAGCAGCCAACATTGGCGCCTTCACAAGTACATCAACCCGAACAAGGATAAAGGTGAGGTCTGGTACACCAGGAGATTTGTGCTTCATTTCATTTAATGGGCTAGTTCAGTTTCTCCATCCAGTGTTAGATTGTTATGATTGATGAATACAATTTTCTATGGTGACCATCACTGAAACCAACCAGATAATGTACACCACAGCAGCAGTGATCACTGAGATCCTTGGCTACAAGATGAACAGTGACATGGAGCAGACCTCTCCATGGAGAAGGAGATTGAAGGCCAATATCAAGGCAGCACTAAGAGAAGTTGGCCAACTATTAGAGCTGCCGAAAGGTGTGATTAAGAAAGGAATGTCTGAGAAGTACAGCACGGCCCATACAGGAGGCCAGATATTCAAGACAAAGTCTGAATCATAAACAGTTGGACAGCACCAGTCACCAACATGATTCACGCCTACTTACTGAAGAAGCTAACGGCATTCATGAGCGCCTGGCAGTATAAGATGAGATAAGATAAACCTTTATTATTCCCACACGTGGGAAACTTGTGTCACAGCAGAAAGTGGACAGTGCAAAGTTATAGTAGCAAAAATTAAGAAAAGCAATGGAATAAGATAATAAGAATAACATACTATATACAACAGAATAAAATACTACATTGTCAGAAAACAAAAATACACTTAGACTTACACTTATAAATGAACCAGCTGCTAATGGATGAGTTGCACCTGGGAATAATCCCCCAGAAGGGGCCAGTCAGTATATTAGCAATACATCGAAGCTCCTGTCAGGTATCATAGCTGCTAACAGGCACATAGCTCAATACATGAGTGAAATGGCAGAAATACCAGTTACTAGCAGATAAAGCAGTCAATTAAGACTGTAAGATCAGACTGTGACCAGTCTGTGCACCACCTGGTCTGATTACAAGAAATCCTACGACTCAATGTCTCACACATGGATTCTGATGAACAACACTAGAGGCCAACTTTAAGGAAATTGCACAAGTTGCCAGCAAGTACCACTGACTACCATTTGACTAGATCAATGGATATAGTCTGTAGAACAGAGTAATCAGTAAGCACTTCTTTTATATGGATGACATCGAGAGAAACCTAATGTTATTTCCTTTAACTAGTGAGGGACAGTAACATGCAGGACTTTTTTATGAACAATAAACTTTTTTTCCAGGCTACATGAAGGTGTTTTGAATTAGTGATATGTCATTTTCTCTCCATTATACAAGTGATCTCCTTTAATGCTCGCGTTTGACAGTTATACCAGGAAGTCAAGTACTTCTGATTTGGGGTTTTCTTTTTCAACTGATCCACAGTCTCAGTCGCGCAGCGATGATGTAAATGTATTAACAAGATAATCCGACCTCTGTACAACTAGATCAGATAGCTGCTCCACACTGTTGACACACGGCATTGAAGAAGAAAACAGTGGAGGAATTATATCGTTAAACTTAGTTACAGCACTTTGAGAATACTGTTTCATTTTCAGTCTCTCTGGTATATGTCGGAACAAGATCTAGCGTGTGATTAAAGTGGTGGGTGAGTTTTTATATTTGTGAGAGAAGTGAGTTGAGTCTAATAATGGATTAAATGCCATGTTGAGCCTGTCATTTTCAGTATGTACATAGATGTTAAAATTACCCACAATAATTATTTTATCAGCACTGAGCACTAAATCAGATAGAAAGTCTGAGAAATCAGACAGAAACTGGATTTTTTTTAAACTGTGTGTTTATTGAGTTTTAAACTTTACACTGACACCAAAATTAAACAAACAAACAAATAACCAAAACAACAAGAAAAAAAAAACAACAACAACATAGCAGAACGAAACAAAACAAAACAAAGAGACAGGCAACCCGGCTCATGAATACAAAGAAATAAGTGGAAAATCCAGACATTTTGATTATGAGATACGATTAACAATACATATATATAAAATAGCAGTGATCTGCTTGCATTATACCAAGGCCCGTGAGAAAATAGCAGAAATATCCAAACCGACATACGGCATAAATGGGTCCCATATTTTCTGAAACTTTTTGTCCCTACTATGTAGCTTGCATGTTAGGAAATCTAATGAGACATATTCCAATACCGTTCGATGCCATTGAGTCTTAGATGGGGCCGTGTCCGTGATCCAGTTCAAGAGGACACATTTCCTTGCACAGAATGTTAACAGTGCATAGAGCTGCTTTCCAAACGTCCCCCTAATTTTGTCGTTTGCCACACAGTGGATTGCATTCAGTGTCAGTGGTGAAGATCTTATCCAGTTCACACTTTATTCACACTATATTTAATTCTTTTTCCCAAGTCCTCTTCAAATTGGTTGTGTCAGTCACCCCAAATTCTGTTAACAGGCCATAACAAATTTTTATAGAAGTTCTAAGGTTTGGCTGAAATATCTGCTTTTCACATTTAAAGACAGTTTGATTAGTATTGTTGTAGCCCTCTGTATATGGTCCCTCACTTGTAAATATCTAAAGAAGTCATGCCTATGAATGTTGTATTTATAGATTAGCTGGTCAAAGGACATGAGGTTAGACCCGTCCATTAAGTCAGAAAAGGTAGAAATACCATTCGCAGCCCAGTTCCGAAAGCCAGGGTCAGTGGTCCCGGGCAGAAAAAGAGGATAATCGGATGAGTGAGTGACAAGAGATGTTAAGTGAGACCTTCCTTCTAATTTTTGAACCATTCGCCAAGCTTTAACAGTAGATAAGACAGATGTGAGTGGGTTGCTACAGAACATCGTTAAGGTCTTAAGTTTTCCCACAAAAAGCAAACTTTTCAAAGGGAATTTAGACATAGAGCTCTCAATATCCAACCAGACAGGAGAAGGCTGTTGTACCCAATCGGCAGCTATACGCATATGGGTGCTCAGCTGGATATTGATGTGGATCGTAACTTGTCTTTTTCTTCCTTTTCTCCTTCAGAATGTAAACTTGGCAGCAGAGAAAGAGCCAAGCTGTGTTTTAGGGCCACACGTTGCAAACCCAGTGAAGGTACTTTTAGTGAAAAAACAAACCCCATTCGTTAGGTCATTTTCAGTGAGCATGAATTTCACAGTTCTGTCTGTTATTTCTAGCTACCTCTAAGGTTGTAGAGAAGTACACCTTTTCAGACCTGAGTATGGGAAATGAACAGGTGAGTAGAACATACACTTCACAATATACAATTTTCTGTTATGGTTGTATGTTCTCATGCTTTGTCATAGTTGTTTTTTGGGGATGTTTTTTGTTTGGTCCCAAAAAGTTGATTCTTTTCATCTGGACGAAGCGTTTCCAGTGGGAGAAACGCTTCGTCACTCATCCAAGTGACTTCTTCAGTCTCAGCTGACTGCAGGTTTCACCAACATTATAAACAGTACATTTCCACAATAACTGAAACCAGCTCACTGAAAGAAGAATGTGCTGTGAGGTCAGTAGCTTGATCATTAATATGCAAATTGTCATGACCAACGATCAACAACCACTGATCGAAGCCCAATGAACAATGGCCATGAGCACCATTCACAGAGTTGGGGAACGGCTGCAATCACAACATTGTAAGATGGTGAAAGATGTACCCTTAGGCCCCCTCTTTGATTCAGAGATGGTCTTTCCCTTTTCATGTAAATGGCCTCCTTGAGTCCGCACTCAGACCAGCGTTCCTCCCTGTCCAGGATGTGTACATCCTCATCACTGAAAGTGTGTCCACTGGCCTGTAGGTGTGAATAGACTGCAGAGTCCTGGCCTGACGAGGTAGCTCTTCTGTGCTGTGCCATCCGCTTCGCCAGAGGTTGTTTGGTTTCCCCGATGTATAACTCCTGGCAATCCTCCTGGCACTTCACAGCGTGAAGTGGACCCGATCCTTGGGGTGCACCAGTTTTTGGTGTAACGTGTTTTGGGGTTAAAAGCCACAGAGACGCTGTGTTTAGAGAAAATGTGTCTCAACTGTTCCGATATTTCTGACACATAAGGGATCGCTAAAGGTTTTCACTTAGGCAGCAGTTGTCCTTCTCTCCTTGATCACCTGGAGCTTTCTTTAGGAGCCTTCCCAGCTTTGACAAATGTCCAGCTGGGATATTTACATTTACTCAGTAGGCTGGTTTCAGTTATTGTGCAGATTTACTGTTCATAAGGTTGGGAAGACCTGCAGTCAGCTGAGACTGAAGAAGTCACTTGGGTGACTGATGAAAAGTTTCTCCCACTGAAAACTCGACGTCCAGATAAACAGAAACAACTTTTTGGGATTTACTTGCATCAAGACATTTTTGCCTCTATGGTGTTTGTTGTTAAACAAATTTAAAGCTAGAAGGAACCATTTAGAAATGTTTGCCTACTTCTATGTAAGCTTTTTAACAAACAGTAACTCTTTCTGAATTTTGTGGAATTGAAAATGTATTGTCAAGAAAACAGTGATGTAGCAGGATTATTTGATTCAATATGCTGTCTAACAGATCATCAGTTCTACCACACCATGTGGGGATTTCTTCTTCCGCTGCCTGACGTTAGAAACTCAGGAAGCATACGGAGCATCATCCAGGATATCATCAGTCAGCAAGAGTCAAGGCTCTGTACCTACTGAGAACAGAAGTTCAGACCTGACAGATATTGCCAAGGAGTGCAGTGAGCTGGACCTCAACATAATTGTCATTTGGAAGGTAACAGAGTTTAGTGATACATGGATGGATAGATATGTGTAGCACTGTAGATATTTACAGATAGCGAGCACCAGAGTCTTGGTTTGCAAGAGCAGTTTATAACTGGAGATCCTAAAATACAGACTACTGTAAATGTTTAAATGCTGGCTTTTTTATGGGATATAAAACACGCAAAAATATATAGAGAATTTCTAATGCACATTAATCTGTTCATCCAAATTGCAGCATAAAAATAAATAAGGGAAGAAAACAAAAATACAGTTAAGTCCTCTGTGCGTAGCAGTGACAGAAATGATGGTGTGGTCGTACCACAGTTTAGAAATGTGAAGTGTCCTTATCTCTTGAATATAAGTTGATCCAGCAGGAATAGTTATCTTAGGGGTGGCTCGCTATCACGGTTTCACAATCTCAGTTTTACAGGTTCACAGAGCAAAGATGTCCACTCGGCTAAAACAAACAAAAATCAGGTCAAATCCTCATTCATAAGTAATCAGAATAGATTTTAACCATAAAGGCCGGAGTTGGACACAATATTTATAATAAAAATGCATCTGTTCTCAACCTGCTTGGCAGTTTAATCTCTCTCTGTCACGCTGGTTTCTGCTATCCACACTACAGTCTCTTTCTCACACTTAGTGTTTTTTTCCTTCCACCAGTGAGTGGCGCTGTGGTTACAATGATTGATTGCCAGAAAATAAGATAAAAGAACAATACACCAAAAATAAAAATACAAGTCACCACCACCAATGAAATCATGCATGCTCATACTCATTAAGGGATCATTCTTAAATGTGCAATATACATTAGATCATATTAACCCTGGATGGATATTTTGATGGACAATAACCATTTTGTGTGTGTCTGTCTAACTAGGCTTATGTGGTTGAGGACAACAAACAGCTTATCCTGGAGGGCCAACTCCATGTTGCACTGCAGACCATCGGCAAAGAAGCCAGTTCTTTGACTGCTAAAGAGGTACAGCAAGCTCTTTGTTCGATATTTTGGAAGCTAGATTAAAAACAATTTTTCTAAAATAAAACCAGCATAAGAAACCTAAACTTAATCCCACTTTTGATTATTCTTAGAAATAATGCAGAACTTTAAGCAAAAAGCTAATATAATGTTTTATTTCAGGAGGGTTTTACCTTAAATATTTTATATAATGCTGGTATGATTACTTTTATTTGTTAGAGCAAGTCTTCTATAATAGTGTATGTGTGTGCATCTTCAGGAAGCTCAGGAGATGGTGCTCCTCAAGTTTAAATCAGACCTGCCTCCTCCAGTCATTCTTCCCTCTGCAGAGTTTTGTCAGCTCATCAAAACAAATCTACACTACCCTGAAACCTGCACACACCCATTTGTGCAGGAAAGGTGAGGCACCTGGCGTGTTGTTTTTCCTAACACAATGTTTGGTCCAAGTGATTACAAAAGGTTATTAAACAGATGCATCTCTCTGAAATGTTCCATCAGATTTAGAAACGTATTCTTCAGATAAGAGATGGGACAGAGCACGAGCAAAGGTTAATGTATAGCTCTCACTTTAAAAAAAGCTTTCACACTAGAAAAGCCCCCTGGGATCCATAGAGTTAAGTTAAACTCAAGAAGTTACTCCAGGCTGAACTAAATTATCTCATCAATTCTGTTTGGCACTGTGTTGGAAATTAATTCTTTTGAAGGTCTGCATAAGACCCTTAGGCACATAGACCAACACAGATTTCCTTTTTGCAAGTCTTTATTGTAACCAAAACCATTAAGAACCACCAAATGAGGAAAAACATTCAAACTTTATGTGATCTCCTTATTTTCTCAAGTTTAGGATTATTTTGTCATCTTTACTGCTGGAAAATAGAAAGAAGACTGTGCAAAGTAATTAGTAAAGCAAAAGGCTGCTAGCTGGTTAGAGAGCGAGATAGAAAGAAGAGAGAGGACAAATAACAATATAGGAGAAAGACGATTTAAAGGTTAATGGTATGCAATGATGGTTACACAATTAAACATATGGAGAGTCAAAAGAGGTCTGTACATATTCAGTGGAAGCTCCTTAAACAGCCTTTGTCTATAGCAACATAAGAGAAGGTTCAGTGTGTTTTGATATAGCTATAAGCACATAAAGCATTATCACAACGGAGCATTAAGCCTTACCTATAGTAGAGCTTGGATTTTATTCTGTCTCACATATCCAAACTCAGGATCAAATATATGATACTATGGGTTTTTAAGATATGATGGTGGCCAATTATTTGGGACTGTTTGGCTTTGTTTGGATTTTTAAAAATATACTGATAAGAGAAGCTCTTTAGAAATAATGTCTTGCAGTTTAAAAAATTAGTTGTACGGCTTATAATAACCACATGCACAGAGCAGTTTTTCAGCGCCATCCTAAGACAGGATAATAAGATGTTACCATGTTTGGCAGTATTTATCATTATTACATTTATCCAACCCATCCTCTGTTTGTAGACCTGTATGTTTTGTTTAGAATTTATCCTATTCGCAAATATTTTTTCTGTTAATAAAAAGCTGCTTTTCTCTTTGTGCCTAGTCTCTGTTTGGTGCCAGTTACTCTGACTCTGTCCAACTGCTCCTTGGCTCAGGTAGATGTCATCATTGACTTAAGACACAAAAGCACCAGGTAAGTTTCTTAAAACAAGATGTGTTCCTTCCTCACATGATTACTTTGTAAGGAAAATGGAGACAAAACTGTTGTGGACAGCGGATTTCACTTAAATAAGACTGACGTTGCATGTCTGTACAGAAGGAATGCTTAGAGATGTATACATACAATACATGTCTAAACTGTTAAATGTACAAAGTGGCTTATAGATGTTGAAGCCACTAAGTGTGGGCGCATGTAGTGTATGTAGCAGCAACCAAGACAGACTGAGGGAGTTGTAAAAACTCATGTTTTCACCCACAACTCATTTTTTTTGCAGTCTGGTATCTGTATATGCAATAAATGGCCATAATAATGACAAAATCAAGGTGATTTCTTTTTTAATACAAAAGTCCCTTAAAGTTACAGAATACTGTAGAGCGATTATGTCTTTGGTCATTTTGCTCTTTTTCAGTATAAAATGCAGCTGATACATACAGTGGCTTGAGAAAGTGTTTATTTTTCATATTACTTCAGGATATATTTTTTTATAATTAAGATTTAGCTCAAGTTTAGATTGAACTCAGAATGACCATGGGAAAAATGGTAGAAAATCTGAGCCACAGAAGTATTCAAACCCTTTGTTGTAGCTCCTAATTATCCTGTGATGCATCCTGGTTGAGTATCCACCAGTAGACAACTGAAGGAAGTCAACTCTCTATAGAGCATCTCAATTAAATTGCAGTGATACATACATTAGGACCAGGATATAAAGCTTAGTGTTCCCAACAGTACACAGGCCTCAATAACTGAAAAAGTAGACCATCAAGACTCCATTGAACTGTGTGAACAAATTGAGTCAAAGAGCAAGCATTTCTTTGGTTAGTTGATCCAACAATAACCACAGATACTTGAGGCAGATTGTGAAGATGGTTTCTAACATGAGGTCAAAATAACACATTTTTCTAATATCAGGTGATAAGTTGTGACCTCTTAAATATAGCATTCTTTTTCAAAAGTACTTGTTTTTTAACATAAAACTTCTATTTGTCTCTTCCAGCCCAGAGTCCCTGGAGGTCCACAGCTCATTTGCTTGGGTGGGTCAGTCCCAGTACAAGCTGCAGCTAAAGCCCAAGGAGGTACTGTGTCTAACACTGCAAGCCTGTTTCCTTCAGGCGGGAGTCTACAATCTCAACACTCCCAGAGTGTTTGCCAAGCCATCTGAGCAGAGCATCATGTGTGAGACAAGTCAGCAGACGGCTACTCCTGCTCTTATAGTCATCAGCAATGCCTAAAACGAGCCCGATGGTCTTCAGGCACTTCTAGACCGTGCTGTGTGTTTTAACTCCATTCAAGGACCATTGACATTAAATTCCTGGATAGACTGAGCATTTGTTCCGTCAGGTTTTGCAATACTGTAAGAAGAGCTGTTTACATCCTGAATTGTACATCTTTTTATTCAGTCTGCAGTCCTTTCAAAGGCAAAATGGACACTGACGACTGAACCGCATTTGCTGCCCATTCTCTAACAGTCTACAATTTCATTATGCACACGTTGTATTTTGTTTCTGGACCAGTGAGTCAAACTGTGTTTAACCTCAACATATTGTCATTTAGCTCTTGTATGCACTTGAATTGAAATCTTTTCTGGAAATTATGTAATTTATTTATATATAACAAATTGGTTGTAAATAGAAAATAAAAGTCTAATGATACTGTAAAAGAATATCAAGGTCATGGCATCTGGGGGGTTTTTTTCTGGCAATTTTGGACTGCAGCACTCTGCATTAAGAATCAAATATTCACATGTGGTGGTTATTTGCGTAATTTATCGAAGAGAGTTTGTAGCACATAATCTGGAGTACACTGAAACAACAAGACTTCCATGGCAGCTTACAAGACAAAGAGTACAATGAAATAGCACTTTATTAATCCTCATTAGTAACTTATCACACCTAAAGATCTCTTGTCTGTGTTACAGCAAATTGCTTAGTTATCACAGTTTCATTTGCAGTGAAGTCTTGATTCAAGACAGTAGTTGTCAGAAAATGATTAGAAGTGAAAGTTGAAGAGAAACCGACTCGCTATGGTAACCTGGTTTATAACAGGTTTACCACCTTAATTACGAATGACATGGATAATAACATTTTTGTCAAACAGTTAGTGTTACAGTTGCTTTTTCACTTAATTTGTCTTCCCTTTTCTTAATATTCATACGTGAGTTGGTGTTAATGAGACATGTAAATCCCTGCTTTGAAGAAACTGGCCAGATTCTTTTCACAATGAAAGTCAAACAACAACCATAAGTTCTCTTTAAAGCTGTACATAAATGTGCTTCTTTGGGTCACTCCAGCGAGTATCAGTCTCCTTGTTGGTTCACGAGTGGTTCATACTGTGACGATCGTCTGTAGAGAACATAGTGCTGAGTGATGAAAAGGATGTCAAACACGATGGAGAACAGACCCAGACCGAACTTTGTAGGATCACCAAACACCAGCTTCCACTCATCTGAGGATCAAAATTAATACGAGATACAGTCAAAATGCTCCAGTGCAAATCAACAGTACAGGTAGTAAAGTAGATGCACCTATTTTATCCATTTAAAAATCCTAATTCTTCTCAAGTTATCACGTCTCCATGCCGCCCACAGGGCGAGGTGACAACAATAACCCATCAGCTTCTTACAGCTGAGGGGTAAAATAAGCACAGTAAACACAGTTGTACTTTTCATGTCAACATTTCCTTTCTTTCAGTCACTACAGAAATCTTGCTTATTCCATAGGTTTCATTAAATATTTTTGTATGTACAGTAAGCAAACTACTGTAATTACCATTGTTATAAGACTGCAGAATCATCTGGAGAATGCTGAAGAATCCACCAGTGAAGTCCAGTAACACATTGCCAATGCTCCACCCTTCAGTACTCTGTCTTTTGTAGTTCATGTATGCCTGGAAACACAGGAAAGCCATCAACTGTATTCACTGCTGATAAAAATAAATATGGCATAGAACATTTAAGACTTGTACACTGCTCAAAAATCATCAGAGAGGAGAGGAGGTGCCCCTCTAGTGCGCCTATAGTTAATTTCATTAACATCAAAGCAGCTAAAACTCTTTAATAACCCCCTCCTAATTAACTGACCAAGATCAATATCCCAACTTAATGACACATATCTAATTAAAAAGTGTTTTTTTTAGCAGTGTATTAATCAGGTCAGATGTGAACATTGTATTTCTAAAATGTGTTTACTGTAATAAATCTCTGGAACATATGGCACTGTTGCTGAAAAAGAAATGTAGACAGATGCACCACTGGTGGGCATCAAAACACATTAAATCGATGGAACATCCAACAACGCAAGATTTTTTTTAATATGGTTTCAGTCTAGTATACATTATTTAATGCGCAAGTCCAGTTTGTGTCTGAGTCTTACCTGTGGTACATATTTGATAAGAGTCACTGCTAGTTTAATGTAAGAGAAATAGTAAAGGTAGTCCAGCCAGGTGATTGCTTTGGCTACAGCAACAAATAAGCTGATCAAAGCAAACATCCAGCCAATCAGCAATAAAACCAAGGCCGTCCGAGAGACTCTCTGTCCACCCCTCTGTAAGAAAAATGGCACACAGCATTATACACCCGTCCTGAGTCTGAGACATCCTGCCAAACAAACTGACTCTGTGATAAAAGTGATTTTGAGAGTCATGTCGTATTCACCAGTCTTAACAATAAAGTCATTACATTAAATTATTCTGCTCCTCTGCTTTAAGTGTCTTAAAGCAGAAAGTCTTTAACTATATGAAATGACATACACATACCTCATACACAGTAGCCTGGCTGACGTAGACCAAACACAGCAGGACAGCATGGAGACTGAAGAAAACATCATTAGCATCCACAGGGTTGATTCCATTAGGGTTCCTCTTCAGAAACTCCTCCTACAGGAGGAGCACACAGTAGCTTAACAAAAAGTATGTATTATGCAAAACCTAAAGTTATTCTATACAAAGGCAACAGCCACTAGGTGGATCGTCCAGTGTAGTCATGAAAAACATCAACTGAAAAGATCGTAGAGTTGTTCTCAAGGAGACAGTATGTGAAATACAGTTATAAATCTAATTAAGCATTTAACTTTCAAAGGTTTCTCTAGACTCACTGGTACTGGCTGGTATCCTATTCTTCATGTGTATAAACAATGGAGTGTCCATTCAGCGGATAGAGTTACCTTTATATACGGTATCCAGAACAGTCCTATATTGAAGACGCTGTAAGCAATGAAACCCGTCAGGTTGAGAGCCAGGAAGTCAAAGTTCAGACCTACAACACTGAAGACAAACATGTTAGTTTTAATTTTGAGTAACTTTCATTTTTTTAATCATTCTATGAATTTCACACCACATTAAACCCAACACACAAGAGACTGGAGAGAAAGAGTCAGGGCAATCAATGTCATTCATTTTCTAGATTCTCCCTCCCCTCCGCCCTGTGTTAGATCTTTTCTTGATCTTGCCTGGTGTTGTAGGCCTTTGCCTCTACTGATATTGTGCCTAGACCTTGACCCTGTGCTGCCATGATCATTGCCTCTGTGCTGTCTTTCAGTCCAGCTTTGTCCAGCCACTGGTAGGATTTTTAGACTTCTTCTGCCTGCCAACAGTACATGCTGTGCAGTGCCCTGTCCTTCCACGTTGATTCCTCTTCTTGGTTCCTCTTCTTGCTCGGGTCCTTTTTCAGGTTTCTGCTGCCTGAGATATTTAACAAGCACACGATCACTTGTGGCCATCTTTCTGATGCACTCATGGCCCTTTGCTGTTTTATCCTGAATAGCAGTTCTGACACTCACTAGTCCTCTTTCCTTCCTTCTGCTTAGCCGACAGTCTCAGGGTGCTGGACTTGGGGTGAAACCCTTCATGCATGGTAAAAAGCTTTCCTGTCTTGAAGTCAGGGGCTTCTATTTCTTCCTTTGGCCAGCTCTGACAACTAGGTTGGCTGTAGGTGTCGATTGCCTGGTTCTTGTTCTTTCCATTCAGTTTACTCCTCTGGCCGTGACGTATTCTCTGCAGGTAGTTGCAGCTTTTCCATGTGGACTCTTCCTGGTTCTCATTTGCCTTCCAAGGTACTTACAGCTATCCTCAATTTCTGCAATGTTGTCTTCTAGTAGTACAATCCACTCATACCTGACTACCTTCATTCTTTTTGGGTTTGGATTGAGTTTGATATCTATGTAAAGAAGCTGGCTAATATTTGCTCCATTCTGTAGTCTGTATCCGTAGCCAGTCTTGTTAGGTATAAATCGTGTCAAGGCCTGGTTCTGTCTAACTTTTTAAAATTTGAAACCCTTTCTTGGCTGTCTGCCACTGCGATGATTACTGGATCATGTTCAGGGAGGTTGCTGTGGTCCAGTAGCTGCTTGTCTCTTTAAATCTCTATGCTCTTGAAACTGTACTGGGAGACACAACAAACCTTCTGGCAATGGCACTGATTTATGTATTGATGTATCGCCTCATACTACCAGTAGTGATTTACTTTAGCCGAATGCAAAACTATTACAAACAAAAAAGATGAGGGGGGGGGGGGGGGAAATCACACATAAAACCATTTAGACAGATGTCAGTCTAACTACAAAATAATAACAATAATAAGAAAGAAATATATAAGGACAGATAAAAAATGTTTAAAAACTACCTTTTTCTCCTCCAGTTTTCGAAGGCTTGTGGATAAAAAGACACTGACCAGGCCAGAAAGTAAATCCAACCAATGACTTCACTAATTATGGACAGGACATTGCTATGGACAACTATGAAGCGGATCCTGACAGGCACACTGGAAAAAAAGATATAGCTTATGGACACAAAGAAACTGGACAGTTAATCAGTTAAAAAATAAACTGACAGCAGACATCAGCCGGCCTCTGGTGGATCCCTCCATCCATACAATACAATACAACTTTATTTGTATAGCACCAGCAGTATACCAAAGGGCTTTACAATAAAAACAGGAAAATTCCATCTCATCGTGAGCATCATTAGCTCTGAGTAGTGCAGAATTAACAACTTTCTACCTTTTCAACCATTAGCTTATAACCATTTTGAGATCCAGACGTTTTGCGTGACAAAAAGGGACAAAGAAACCACATTTCAGTGTGTTTGTGCTCTGCTGCTTCAACCAATGTTTTGTAATAGCTTGTACAGTCTGGAGAGGATTAAAAACTTAACAGGAGATTCACTGGCACCAAGACTCCATTTATAAGATTTGGACACCAAATTTGAAGAAAACAGTGATCACTTTAAGATATTCAATTATTGCATTCAGTGAAAGAAATTATTTTCTTCGCGCTGGACTGATACCCACCTGTTGAGCTCTGTGCTGTTGGTAACCAGATATGTGGTCACCTGACCAACATCATGGGCTGTCACATTAAAACTGACAGCGGTAGCTTGTACTGGCATCATGACCTAAACAAAAAACTCACATAGATTTTGGTCTCTGCCTACTGTCACAAATACATTTTGATAAAAAATAATAATTTAATTTCATCAAACTTAGATAACCCAGGTCTGATTTTGTCTTATAAAGTCAAAGAACAGCAGCAAAAGGCCTATGATAATAGTTATGGACTGCATCAACCTCTGAGAGGCTCTTTTTATACCCAATCATTCTTTAACTACTGTAATCAGAGGTGTTGTTGTGTCCATATTATGATATTACAAAGTTATTAAAAAAACAAACATCCATCCTGACTTCCTCAAAAGTATCCTAGTTTGAAATGTTTTGTTAAGCCCATGTTTTGTTGCCTCATATGCAGCATCCTTTTTTCATGTTTGGTTTCTTACCTCCTCAGGCACTGTGATTATAGACGAGTAGTTTATCTTGGAGCTGTATGTTACATTTAGGTGAATCACAGCTGACTGGTTGAGAGGGGAACTGCACAAAGACACCAAACACCAAAGGGAACAATACAAATGTTAACGCTTGCAATAACAAAGTCTATATTAAATGCCAGTAGTAACACATCTTAATTCATATGGGTATAATATCGCTTCTCTTTGGTTCGATCTGCTATGTAATGTACTTAACAATGGATTTAGAAAAGAAAAAACAGAAAGGTTGCTGATGACTGTGAGATGAAGTTGTGTATCCTTTAAAACTATGATGTAGCTATACATGTCTTGCAAATAATTCAATGTGTAGTACAAATGATAACTACAATTATTTCAATTAACCCAGAATCCAAAAAGGTTTCCCAGAATATAACTGTAAATGTAATACATGCTGAAAACACTGGTACTGTATACAGAATCGTTTTATTGCAATTTTAACAGGCTTTCTATTATTAAACACAGAAAGTACACTTATATATCTACACTGGTAATATGGCTTATCTAAAATACTAAGTATTACCTGGAAGTAATAACGACGGCATCTTTAGAGTATTCCTCAAGTGTAACAGCCTGAGGAGCAAACAAACTCAATCTGGATTCTGAAGTACAAGCAGAGTGTTGGAGGGCAGCGTTAGTGTTAATTCCACATTTTATGTAATATTCTGAAGTGAAACGGATTCATTTAATCATAACAGTTCATCACCAGACATGTTGGTCAACATCCAGAACACCAGCAGCTGAGCAGGTAGGCATCTCTTTCCCAAACCTTGGCCTGTCATTGCTGTAAAATGATGAAAACCTAAAGAAAAGAAAGCGGCCAGAAGGCATTGGAAATCAGAGCTATCCAATGCAATCATAATCATAGTGTAAGATAAGAGGATGAAACAGATACTTCAGGTAAAAATTAGGGGTGGGCTTTATACTGCATGTACGTGATCTATCGCAATTTTTTCCGTGTTTGATGAATAAATAAACCAGCTTAATTTCAGTTGTTTTATTTTGTCTCATCAATTCTTGTTTGATGTCCTTTTTGTTGCCGTGATCTTTTGTTTGTTAAAGGTCTAGTGGTGACCACAGAAAGAGACTTAATGTGACAGTATTGTCATTTGTGGAAAAACCTCTGTGTGCAACTGATGGTTAACAAATGGTTAAAATAAAACATTTCAATTCATTCAGACTTGTTGTATTCAAAGTTGAAAAAAATGGTCGATTTGAATGAGTATACCAGGGCAATTTTAGGCACTATAGGGTTGAAAATAACAATTTTTTTGGAGGCTATTTAAACATATCATGATATATATTGTGTATCGCGATATATCCTCATATCGCCCAGCCCTAGTAAAAACTATTACAGAAAAGACAATATAAGCTGTAGATCATTTAATGTCTGTTATTCAAAGCCAAACACAGGTGAAAGTACAAAGGGCCTGTTTTTGTTTCATGTTTTAATAAGATTAATCAGTTACCCAGGTTACCTGGATTTCATGTTAACTAGTTAGATTTGTTTACATATTTCACTCTCCGTGTTCCAGATGTTGCATCTGCAGATTTGTCAATTTCTGTGAGCAGGCTATATCATAGTTTATTTGACCTCACAAAAAAAAAAAGAAGACTGCTATTCCCACGTCATGAAAATGCATATAGGTGTCAATATTATCTTCAGAGAACAATCCAAATTAAGCTAACTGCAAATAATTATAATACAGCTGCATTACCTCATTATATTGTATTAAATAAATAAATGTGCCTCATCATTCATCACACCTTTCATCACATCAGACAGCTGGGCTGTTTGTTTGTGTTTATCCTCAGAGTGACTGATTTGATTTAAAATCGATAGTCATGATTTAAAAAGAAGACACTGAGCAGCGGATCACTCATGATGGAAACCAAAGTTTATTAATGAATCAGTTTGGAATAATTTCTTTCCAGTTGGCAGGTAAGTAAATGCTGTGTATTTCAGCACGAAACGTGCCATAGAAAGTATAGAAATGGAGCTGTAGTGCCTGCCACTGATTTCATTGCTTCACCGAAAAAAGTGATAACCAGCAGGTCATCCTAAATGCATGTCCATGTCAATATATTCTACGTGTAACTATTACGAAACAATGTTTTGGTCAAATATACTGTATTAAATTAAACTTGTTGAGCTGATTCATACCAGTATAGCTTAGTAAAATAATTCACAGTTGTCTTCCTTGATATGCTGCCAACCTGCTTGAAAATTCTTCTCTTTTGGCTATACGGTGTTACCCTCAGCCTTAAGGCTGCATGATTTAGTATACCTGCCCTTGATAAGTGGTGACACAGTCAAAAACTTTACCTCTGTCCTAAAACTATTCACTCCGTCTTCATGTGGAGTGTTTGAGGTGAGCCCCACTTAGCTCTGCTTCTCAATAGTTGGATTTTACTGATGTGCAGCAGAAATAAACTGAACTGACGGAACCTCCCCCACATTTCAGAAGATCTAGGGGATGTACCACAAGGAAGTTTAATACAACTATCACTGTTAGTATAGAGAGGGGTTTTTTTTAGTATAGAGCACCAAAGCCAAGTTTATATAGATCAGACAGGACAGACGCATCTTCCAAGGAATCAAATGCATCAAATGAAGTCTAAGAAAATAACAAAGTTGTCTGAGATAAAGCGATGTCTTCATCTTACCTGTTTGGTCTGAAAGAACATGTACACACAAATAATAAAGCAATAGGCTTGCGTTAAGTAATGAACGAATAAATCTTTACTCGAACATATGAAAACTACTCGACAAAACACCTCCTCAGCTGTACTTCCCTAACAGATCACGGGATATCTTCTTCGTCCTATAACAGACGCTTCTAGGTGTACTACTGCCCTCCGCAGGGTAACTCAGCTATAAAGATGAGTACAGATGAGTTGGTGCTGCTGCTGCTGCTACATATGTAAAAGTGGATTGAATTGTTTAATGACGTTCAGGAACAAGATGTATTTTATGTTATTCAATCCCCACTGCAGCCAAGTCAACATACATTGTCAGATCGGCATGTATGCAGCACAAACTGACTGCTATATTTTGTTAGACAAAAATACGCTGTAAGCAGTAATCCTAACCGTATGTCCTTACGTTAAATAAACATGATTCATTTACCGTTTGTCGTCTGTATTCTGAATTGACAGCTCCACACAAGGCAGAATTATTCTAGAGTGCGAATTATTAAATGCGTACATTTAATAATTATTAATTAAATGTATGCTAATCTGATTGGTACACTAAGATGACTGAACACCTCGGCGATTTAAGGAGCCAAGCCACCACCACCAGGTTTGACTTTAATGTCATTTTAGTTACGTCAATAAGTATAAAATACTCATTTGGGAAGCATGCGTAACATCGTACCAAATCGTAAGAGAAAACGAAAATCAGAATCCCCTCACCCCGGAACGTTTCTGGGCTATATACTGTTTCACTGGGACCTTTATTATATCAACTCCTGTGTCCGACCTTCTATTGAAGAGTTTCCTGTCACAATTAGCAACCTTTCCAGTGCTCGACATGTTTATAACCAAACTTTGTGCTTCACGTGGTTCGTTATCAAGGTTAGACTGTTGTATTAATGTTTACAAATATATGCTTTCTAAGAGTATTTATTTCTTATGTTGGTTTTGTTTTTTAAACATTAAACTCTCTTAGTTCAGACGAAGAGGCATTTTCAAATTCCGTTCAATCAAGGAGGCTAATGTTAACGTTATACTTGGAAAAGAGAAAAGTGTTGCTTAGATTGGATTCGTCTGTGGCATGTTTTTTTATGTGTCTGTACTGATTTTGTTGTGTTCGTCTTTCAGTATAGGCAGCTGTGTTTGGCCTTTGTTCACCCGTTCACATCGGCACGGCCAGGCTAAGCTGCTCCACACTCAGATTCCTCACCTTAACTCTAACAGAGCGTCAGTTGCATGCTGTGGTCGGCAGAGATACGAGAGGATGTATCCTGTGATGTTAGTCCGTCCTGATGGGTCAACAGTCAGCATCAGATACAAAGAACCCAGACGCATCATAATGGTTAGTTTACCATATCTAAAGCCAGTAATCCAAACCATCAGTCAGTAGCAATTGTGTTAAAATATTCGGACGTCTAGCTAAGTAAATCTTTAGCAAGTCCGCTTTGACGGACCTTACAGACTGGAGCCAGATAAGTCTTTCTGTTCTTGATTTAGCCAGTGTCATGCTTGCCTACCACAGTGGGTTCCTACATATTTCTAGGCTGTTTCTCTCACATGGCATGCTTAATCTGCCACATCCTGTGGAGAGCATGTGTGCCTAGATGAATGTTTGATAATGAGTTATAATGAAAATGTCAAAAAAAAAATGTTGCTTTTAAACATGACAAAGCTTCACAATATTTTTTAAGCTTGTGTTGTTGTCAATATCAGACAAGAATCAAAAGAATAACTCTCATAAAACATTGGCCACACTGCAGACGCTGAGATTCCCTGGCTTGCTGTTTGTCATGAGTCTTATAGATGTGCAGTCTCAAAGCAAAAAAGAAGAGATCATGTAAATTACATCATCACTGTTATTTTCTAAGACCTGTCATTTGTCAGTTAGATGACTTAATGAGCATATATGAATAATGTATGTATTTTTTAAATTTATTTTTTATTTTTTTTTACAGTTAAAGTTTTTCCAATAATCTACTCGTTACAACCCAAACCCAGCCCTCCACATGCTAATAAGAGGAAAGCAGACTCAATAGATAATAAAAATAAATAACAAATTGCTCAGGTCCTGTAGCAGAAGCCAGTGAGCATGTCACTTAATATTTTGCTTATGTGAGCTGATGTGTTGTTTTTAATTTTATTTTATTCATCTGTTTTGAAAGATGCCGGTAAATCTGTCTACTCTGTCAGAAGAGGAACGTCGAGTACGGCAGAAAAAAAGAGAAGTGAAGAAGCCTCAAAAACAGAAAGGAGTCCAGTATGAAGATGATTTCAAAGTGGACAAATATAGCCACTTGTGGAAGAAGAAATAAGAGTTTTATATGCAAATGCAAAGCATACTCATACAGTATCCATAAAAAAATAAGTTATGTGTCTGTGTTTTGTTTTTTGTTTATTCTTAAGTGATACTGCAAAATGTCAGGGATCACCAACTGAATTGCTATTGAGTTGTACTTGGGTAATGTCCACACCAGTTCAGTTTTTAATCCCCCTTGAAACAGAGATTCTGGAATTACTGCTGAACTTGACAGTATTTTAGTCTGTAAGGCAGAAACAGACATTTCAAAACAGCAGACATTGATTGGCTTCTTGGATCTTAGTGAGTCCTTTCATGATTTGGCATACCCATCACATAAAAGAAAATGGCCTTGACTATGGCTACTGATGAATTTTATATAGTTGCTGAGCATGCTAGGGGCATTTTTGCAGTGAAAGGCAGAATTTTGTTATGCTACCACTGCATGAAAGAAGCATAGAAGGTATGTGTCCGTGTATGTTTTCAGACATGTTGCTATGAGCAGTAAAAAAATATATCTTGTTGTTTTATGTTGCTGTTTCCTCGTTTATTTTCAATAAAGTAAATTGAAAAGTTATGTAGACTCATACCCTTTGGTTAAAAATAGAAGGGTAGGGGTTTTCATCAGGAACAACTTGAGTTTCAGTGAGCTTGTGTTCTTCCTACTTTTCCTTCCTATTATACTGTATGTTATATTCTCTGTTTGTGGTAGTTTGCAGAGTAGTTGTCAGGTGAAGGCAGTGTTGAAAAAAACTTGTCTGTGGGCTGTTGTTAGTTTGTCAGTCGGCTGCAGAGAGAAGCAAAGGTATGTTGTATAAAGAGTTTAAGAGAAAGTGTTAAGAAAAAAAAAAGTCTCCACTCAAACCATTGTCTGTACTTTAATGGTATATAGTACACAGTATTTGTCTGACGTACAGGTCATGCACAGGCCAGCGACATACACTTGGGATTTTAGAAAAATGTACACCAGTACGTAGATGCCCCCGGTCCATTTGTCTTAATAGAAACATGTATGGAGACGGACACATTTGTGGGGCTGACTTTTAAGGAGATGTGCAACCCACTATATAGCAACTGCCCCTGGAGTTGAGTTTACGATTACTATTGCAGAACATTTAGGGAGCATTCCTTGAAGATCCAATTTTGGAGAATGTTCTAGTAATGTTCCCTGAAGGCTAAGATATCCTCCAGGGAATGTACCTTGGAATTCTTCTGATTACTTTTGTATTCTTAACATTCTCCAAAAACTGACCAGCAGGGAACATTACCTGGAAGTCCCATGAAGGTACTACAAAACTATACTTGTTGAAACATTCAAGCAACAAAGAACTAAAAGTTTTCTGAAGGTTACATTTATAGAACGCTCCTAGAACATTCTCTGAAATGTGACCTTCAGGAGACTTCCAGGAAATGTTCCCTCTGAGGTTTTCTCATAACCTGAGAAAGTTAAACAAAGTTTAACGTTGAGTTTTAATTTCATGTGTGGTGTACAGATATATTAGATAAATTTAATGATGCAATGAAATTATTTATATGCGATTTAGAATAACTCTTTGGAAGGAGAGAATTTTTTTTATTATTCTTGGTTTGAAAGTAGCAATACTTAATGTTTAGATCTGCATTCTGTACCAGATGGTGGCGCTAGTGAGATAATTTGTTGTTTGGCAACCCAAAAATTTTAAAAGACGAATAAGAATTGTTTTTTTAAGATCTTTATTGAACATGTAGAAACAAACAAAGGTAGACTTATGATAAACTGAGCTGCTCAGTAGATCTAGGTTTGTACTGTTGCTACCATAATGTTGCAGTATACACAAAAGGCACTTTTTTGTTTCTACTTTGTTTAGACTACAGGCACACACTGTAACAATAACACTGATTGAATAAATATAATGAACTGTAAATTTACAAATAAAACAAAAAACAAACAAAAAGAGAAAAGCAAAATTTGTTTGCAGTTAAGTAATGACGATCATTTATAGGCCCATTCATAGTTGTAACTAACTTTAGAGACTTACTAAATAGCTGTATGTCTTTCTTCTACTAATCCGGATCATATTACATTGCTTTTATTGTCTGTTGGAAAATAGTACAAATAGTCTTTTATTTTTGGAGACATTCTGACTTTTGGCTCAGGTGCTTTAAGCATCTCAGTATGCCATAATAATACACCAACATTCTTATCTACTGTGCTCAATAGAGCTTCCTAAATCCCCTTGGGAAATTATACAATTATAAAAAATATTAAAAATATATATTATTTTTGTCAACAGTGATTCTTTGACTTGAACAACACTGTCATAGCCACACTGTTACAAAATGACCGTGATGTCATGTCATATCTATTGCAGGCTGACAAGTCAATTAATGAGTGATGGTGATGGTTTGCTCAAAATTGCTGATGATTATTGGTTAGTTAGTCTAGTTAACTGTGTTTTTATTATTTTTGTTAAAATGTTTTCAGATGTAACATATCTTTTCTGCATTCTGATCTTTGCAGAGCATCTAAAACACAGCGACCTGATATACTGGAGAGTATATGAAGCGTTGAGTAAATTAGTCATGTATTTGATATGCGCATCCTGTGTATTTCTTTAAAGATTGTTTTACATAATTTCAGTGCAAAATATACTTCCGTAAACATTACAACTATTCATTGCAATCTAGTTATATGCTAGTGCTCGTGTACTTACTTCACTCTCCAGCAGGTGTCGACAGTGCACCAGTGGGTTCGCCAGACGCCAAAAACCACGCGAGCAATTCTCGTGAGAATTCGATTTGTGTCCTTGATAAGTCCGAAATGGGGTACTGGGACATACCGGAAGGTACAGACTGTGTGGAAAAAACATGGATTGCTACGAAACTTGGCACGGCTTTAGGTAACTATCGTTGGTGACATAATTACTTGCAAGTCATGTTGTGCAGGGTCGTGAAAGCAGGTCATCTGTGTGGTGGGTTAGTTAACGCTTTTGAACTTGCAGATTAAGATTGCCTAGCAAGCTACATACGGCTAGGTTTGCTTTAGCTAAAGGATGGACCTGGGTTTCCTAAAATACAAACGTTCAGTGAATTATTTAGTTAGCGGTGCGTTTGCTTCAGCTCAGCAGATAATCACGTAAACCAGTACTGTAAGATTTTTAAATTACAACCTAGAATACCTTGAGATGGTAATGGGCGATGAAACTATACAGATAAACATGGCGCCATAGCGTTTCCTCGATACAAAAATCAGACACGGTCAATATGAAGTCTGTACGTGACTGTTTTGTTAGACTACACGAACAACCAACGACCGTGACGGTAGCGCCATGCTCAACTAATAGATTGACGCACACACGCTTGGTGGAATAACCAGGTCGTAATCTCCCAAAAAATGATTGCCGATGTTTCTGTGTTTTGTATTTGTAATATTTTTGCTTATATTGGTAAATAGGCTTTCGACGACGTGACTTACGAAGGGGCTACATATAAAATATAGAAATGACCTGTTTCGCAACCATCTTACTCACAGGTCTCAAACTTCAATGAGTTGGCGACCACTGCTGGCACTGTCCTCTCATTGGAAGCCCTCTGGAGTGTTTGCGTAGTAACAAGCCTTGAACTGTACTTGCTTTTATTAAAGTTCACTGTCAAGACCAGTTTCTCACACAGTTCCAAAAAGAGTCATTACACGACTGAAAACTCTGGACAGCTCTTGCAAGGATGAAGGCAGCTCTCAGAAACTTTGGAGTCTGGTCTGCTTTTCCCTGTACCTCTCAGAACTTAGTTTTCAGTTCACTGTTGAACCACAAGTCAGTAAGTTCATTTTGCAGCATGCTGGGGACATGCTCCACATCAGCTGAGAAGGGGTCTGCAAACAGCTGGACAGTGCTCTGTCTGTTTCATGCCACACCAAACCGCTCAGTCGCACTGCACAGCTGCTGACATATATGTCTAGCTTTGGTTGGGCCATACATGGGACACAAACTCAGCATTTCTTCTGTCACCTCAAACTTATAATCAACCCCTCTGATGAAAATTGCTGAGCATTGTCAGTTTTGTCAGTACTTTCATCAAGCGCCACAGAGTGGCAGTGAAACTTCGACCTTTGTTCATAGATATTACTTGATAATGTATTATTCTGCTCTGCCACATTATTTGCCGACAGCAACGTTGTTGAACAGACTTTTTTTTTCTCTTCATTGAATGGCTTCCCTACTTTAGCGATTAATTGACTAATCACATAACCTGCTTTGAAGGTAGCATCAGTGTCCTTACTGGCTTTGTGGAAAAGTTCTTGCTGGGATAGTAGTCCTCTTTGTAGCTGTTTGGCTCATTTTCTCCTCTCCCTTGTTCTTTCCATAATGCTCTCCATGTTTAGTCGCATAATGACGCTTGAGATTATATTCCTTCAGAATAGCAAGTTTCTCCTTACGTAAAAGGCAGATCACCTTTACACCCAACTCAACAACAAAATACAGCAGTGTCCATCTTTCCGATGTCGGCGTTCATCATCCACTTTTCTTTTCCTTTTCAGTTCAAACATCTTCTGCTAATATAATACTGATAATTCCTTGAGACATCTGATGACCGTGTTCTATATTCTAATAAATCTTTTTTAGCCACTTAAAATATCTTTATAAAACATGTTATTTGTTGCAATTTAACAACAGATAGAAATACAAGGGACTGAGACGAGGTTGCGGCCATGAGCGAAGCAGTGCACTGGCCATGTCTGCATCTTGGGCAGTGGTGTGCTGCTGCACCTCCAACCAGAAATTCAGTTAGGTCGTCAGGGTCGATGAAAACCAGGGAAAAATACCCAGAGGAACGTCCAATCTCTAAGAGGTCCTCTATGGTGAAAGTGATGGAGAGGATAACGGCAAAACACGCAGTACAACAGGGTGGAAAGATGAGAGTCAGGGGTCATTTGTCACAGAAGGATTTCACAAAGGTGAAAGGGAAAGTTTACAAGACTTTAGTGAGACCTGCTATGATGTATGGTTTGGAGACTGCAGCACTAAGAAAAAGACGGGAGCAGAATATTTTCACTGGGAGTGATCAGAATGAACTGATTATAAATAAATACAAGTTGCTGTCAATTAAAAACTCCTTCATACCAGCTGGTCTAAAGTGATTGTGATTGTCAGCCCTACAGCAAAACTGACTTCTTTTTGTTTTTCTAAAGTTTCTTAATTTGTTTGTTTGTGTGTTTCAGGTCTGGTTGGTTCAGCTTATCACATAGTGGCGTTCCAACCTGACTCTGCAGTGGCAGCGTTACAGAGGGCTACCAACTCAACAGTTACCATGGGTAAATTTATTGTCATTCAAAACTCCACAAGAACTTCAGTGTATGTGGTTTATGTTAAATCTATCTGCATGTCTGAAAACTCCACTCCTTAAGGTCAGAAGCACTGAGATTTTTCCAGTTTCTTTAGTACTGGGAAGATTAGGAATTGCAGTCACTTCTGTAATGATTCACAGTAGGGCTGGGCGATATGACCCAAAATTCATATCTTGATATTTTTTACCTGGACGGCGATATAAGATATATATCTCGATTTTTATTTTATTTTATTTTTTTTTAAAGCCATAAAGTAAGAACAAAAAGAGTTCTTAGTCAAAGCTGTGTCCCAGATGTCACACAGGCACTTCTATTAACATAGAGCATAGATGTACATAAAATTTACTCAAAAATAAATTATGAGCATTTATTAAATAATCACGCTCCATAAATAAAAGAAAACAATGTTGTTTTTGTGCATAACAAAAAGCTCACAATTGTGCAGTCAAAATGTAAACTAAAAGACGCTGAGCATAGTAATAAAGACAGATTTCACAGCTGCTCTGTTCCCAACTTCTACTGTGTGACTGACAGCATTGAGTTTGAAATCCTCTTCATAACCACGTCTCTTAACAGGTGCCATTTATGGTCCTTATACACAGTAGGGTAATATTACGTTGAAGCACAGTACGTATCACTCCGCGAGGCTCCTCGGTAGCCGTAATGCTCTGACAATCAGTGTTGCCAACTTAGAGACTTTGTCGCTATATTTAGCGAGTTTTCAGACCCCCTAGAAAAAGACGTGAAAGCGCATATCGCTTTTACTCTCAACAAGCAGCGGGTGCTGTAACACAGTCAGTTCTTCTTTTACTCTTATGCTGTTTTGTGGATCAGGTTTAAAACTACTTATAAACACACACACACACAAAGTAACTCCACCAGAGTGCCTATTTCGGGTCACTTTTGCCGGTCCAAGCCCGGATTAAGGAGCAGGGTTGGAATTGTGACATTACAAAAAACAATAATTGCTAAAAGAAATTTGTAGTTCTAAATAAATTCTAACTGCATTTAGGACGTTTTTTGCTCACTTTATGTCTCGTCCACGATGTTATTTCTCTCTCCAGCAGCGTAGGTTACAATTACATTAGCATGACCAATTATGCAAATTAGGTGATGATGTCATTTAGCGACTTTTAGGACAGCCAATAGCGATTTTCCTTACTGAGGAGTTGGCAACACTGCTGACAATCCATCAACCGGTGCAGCACCGTAGCTTACCAAAGTCGTACTAAAACATTTTTTTGACAGATTGCTGAGCGCTGTGTACCACATAAAATCTGTTCGCGGCCATCAAGCACAACCAGAATTCATACATAAGGCGCGCTGTCAACTTTTGAGAAAATGAAAGGATTTTAGGCTGTGCAGCACCTCTGGGCTGCATGGCTTTAGCGTGGTTAGCTCATTAGCGTGGTTAGCTACCTAACACGTTGACGGCGTCCAGCCCCACGCACGGGGCGATGCGCAGTAACTCGTTAACGGAGATTTGCCGTGTCCATCTTGTCGCTTCCTGCAGGTGAAGCGATGGGGGAGGAGGGGGAGTTGTGTTCAGTGAAGGAGGGGCGAGGCCGAGTAATGTTGCGTAAAGACAAAAGTGGACGAAAGAGAGGCAAACTTGCGGCTCCACAAGTAACATAGACTATATCGATATAAAGGATATTGTCACATCTTATATCTCGTATAAAAATATATCGATATTTTTTAAAAACTCGATATATCGCCCAGCTCTAATTCACAGGTAGTGATAATGATAATAATAATAATATCATCAACAATTACCGAGTAAGGTTCTTTATCTGTACACAGTGATTTTCTATGATTCCATACTTTAAATAATTGTGTGAAGCGCTGCCCTGATGGCAATAAAATTCTAAGCGCAAAAAACCCTCCGAACACAACTTTTGTGTTTTTGTTTTTTAATTCTTTGAACACCACTGCACTCAATATTGTCACTTCTTTGACTAACTAATTGAATTTACAACAGTAAATTCTTTTTCTAGTGCAGAAATGCCATCTGAAAACACAGCCTTAAAAGATTGGCTCACAGTAAAGATGGGAATTCATTTTCTTACAGGTTTGTAAATCATAAAAGTTTTGGCCAAAGTAAAAATGCACTATATTGCCCAAATAGTTGAATTCAGGTGTTTCAATAACTTCCATGGCCAACGGTGTGTAACATCCATCACTCTGGCATTCCGAGTGCTTCTGCAAACATTTTTGAAAGAATGGGTCACTCTCAGGAGCTCTGGGAATTCCAATGTGGTACCGTGATAGGATGCCGGTCACTGATAAATAGTCGACAATCAACAGTTGGTGGTATTAGGGCTGCAATGATTCATTGACTAATTTGAGTAATTCAATTATAAAAACATTGATAAGACAAATTCTTTGCTTCAATGCATAATTTAATACACGGCTCTGTAGCGAGCCGACGTGTTAAACGATGTAAACGCGACTGTTTGACTCACATTTTCGACTGAAAACAGACCTGCATACAAACGTATTTAGGAACACCATATAAATATTAAAAAGTATGACATTGAGCACATACACACACACCCCAGAGTTTCAGCAAAAAGACTGTTAAACAACAGCAGCAGTGATGATGATGGTCTCATAGTTTAACATGGAGCTGGAGTGTGTTTACACCCACACCACGGGGAGCAAAGAGGAGTCATCGTTAGAGAGGTGGTGAGCTCAGGTTAAGTGAAAGAAACAGTGTTTCTAGTGCAGTTAAACTTTAAAACAATGCAATGTAAAATAATTTCTAAAATATAAACCAAAGAGCAGTTAATTCTGAAAAAGCTGTTTTACTTTTCTTCTTTTAGTATATTCATTAATGCTCTTAATAACACCAGTGTTTCTTATCCAGTTAACTGATAGAATAATCATTAGATTCATTCATTCAGTCATTAGAGCTCGGCTTGGCGCCTTAGTTCCAGTGAAAGGAACTCTTAATGCTTCAACATACAAGAATTTTGGGCGTTTTCATGCTCCTAACTTTGTAGGAATAGTTTGGGGATGGCCCCTTCCTGTTCCAGTTGTGCACCAGTGCGCAAAGCAAAGTTTTATAAATACACGGATGAGCGACTTTAGCATGGAAGCACTTAACTGGCCTGGACAAAGTCCTCAGCTCAACCTGACAAGCTGTGGGATGAATTAGAGCAGAAACTGCGAGCCGGGTCTTGTCTGACCTTACAAATGTGCTTCTGGAGTAATGGTCAAAAATTCAGTCTCAGGTTTGCAGTAGGGCTGGGCCATATCATACCGTTCACGGTAATACCGGTGTAATGTTGGGCAACAATAAGAAAATGAAATATCACGATAGAATATGGGTAAAACGCGCATGCGCTGTGCCTTTTGCTTTCATACGCACATCGCGGAAAAACCACGGTGACGGAGAATGAGAAGGGCGAAAGCGGATCGTTAAATGAAACGGATGAACCAGAATTGGTTTGTAAAAATGCTGCAACTTCAGTGGTGTGGAACTGGTTTAGCTTTCGTCCATCAGATACACAACAAAGTACTATTTTTGGTAGCGCATGCTAGCGGACCGTCGTTATTACCGTGTTTTTTGGGAAATATGGCACACTTAAAATCAATCCTTTAAATTTTTCTGACAATCAACAGTGCCCCTTATAATCCCGTGTGCCTTATGTATGAATTCTGGTTGTGTTTACTGACCTCGAAATGATTTTCTGTGGTATACGACACGCGAAAATCTGTGAAATGTTTTAGTACAACTGCTGTTTTTAGTACAGCATTACGGCTATCTTAGTCAGGAGCCTCGCGGAGTGATACGTACTGTGCTTCAACATAATATTACCGTGTGTGTGTGTGTCTTTTATGTTTTGTGGATATTATACATGGTTATGCTGAGGATATGTCGGCCAATTTCCACTGGAAATGCCTTTTGGTTAAACTGTCAGCAAGGATTTGCATTTCCACTGTTAAATTTTTATAAAACTTTAATGCACATAAAAAAAAACAGCTGCTTGTTTAAGTGAAAATACATTGATGTTTTTTTTTTTTTGCACTAATAAAGTTGTGGAGTTGTAAAGTGTCAATTATATCGTCAGTTATATCGTTATCGCAAATTTTCAAATGTATATTGTGATAGATATTTTTGGTCATATCGCCCTGCTCTAGTTTGCAGTACACAACAAGGATATATTTTCTATGTTCAGTCCTGTAGTGGGTTTAGCTGTTTTAGCTGCTGATCTTTGGATGCCATAATTCTTTTTAGGATGACTGAAATAATGAGGGAAATTGTCTTCCTGGTTTCAGCTGCCATGGGAGCCATCTTTGGAATGACAACATGTCTCAGTGCTCAGGCCCGTGAAGCTCCAGATGACCCGCTGAATTATTTTATCGGCGGCTGTGCCTCAGGGATTTTTTTGGGAGCACGAAGTAAGTATCAGTCCTGACAGATGTGACTAGACAAGAATTCAAAATTTTATTTATTTTTTTCAGTAACACAATAAAAGGTTAGTCCTTTTTAAAGAGAAAGTGTGATGTGCAATTAACACACCACACTCTTTAGAGCATATTTGTGCTAATGTGCCACATTCCAAATGACATTTTACTTGATCATACTTACTACGTCTGCATTTCAAACAGTCCTTTTTTGTGTTACTTATTGCTGAAAATCATGGCTGTGGATCTTCTGCACTATTTCTTAGAGCACAATGGATTGTGGCCAAAAGAAAAACCCCTTATTGGCCAGTATGAAGAATATATAAATATAAAATTCACAAGAATTTAAAAATATGTTTTCTGTATACTTTCTTTAAATCTTAGAGTAAGTCCCAGTTCTTGGTGTAAACTCCGCTCTGCTGCTTGAGGAAATGCTGCTTAATGAGAAGTTTAGGAATTGCAGTGATGATGGTAGACGGCTTGTTATGGCTAATTAAATCTGTTCTGAACATTTTTCATTTAACGTCACAGTGGGGATGGGAACTGATAAGAATTCAGCGATTCTGATTCTAATATCAATATCTCTTATTGATTCCCTTCATGATGCTCATTGGCTCCACTTTGAGTCACCACCATCTCTAAGCAGCTTTTCAAATACATTATTAATGCAAATTAATAAAGTGCTTTGTGGTCAAATGTTTGTACATGTTGGACAAACATTTTCCTTCAGGGGAAAATGACAAGATCATACATACTGTTAGATTCTGTTTAGTAACAGAGAAAATGTCTCTGCAGTTCTACAGTAGCATTTGGTTTGTCTAATTAAAATCATATTGTTTGTGTGTGTGTGTGTGTGTGTGTGTGTGTGTGTGTGTGTGTGTGTGTGTGTGTGTGTGTGTGTGTGTGTGTGTGTGTGTGTGTGTGTGTGTGTGTGTGTGTGTGTGTGTATCTCCAGCTCACAGTGCTATAACTGGTACATCTGCGTGCCTGGGTCTTGGAACACTGGCTTTCTTTACAAAAGTGGGCAAGATGGAGGGATGGAAACTTGCTGGACCACCTAAACTATAAGAGGAAGATGCCTGGAAGATTGTTATATTGTAAAAAATACCTAATGTAATAAAGTTTTTTTGAAAAGGCCAAAAAAAATGTTGATTCATTTTATTTGATTTCATTTTACATTTGAAAACACTTTTAATTTAACTAGCTGTTGATCTAGAAACTGGAAAAAATGTTCGGCTATAGCTGTGTCATATGGTTCTTATGTTTACAGAGGTTTGTGTCCTTTTTTAAAAAAAAAAGCCTGGAAGTAGCCTAGCTCCTAATAATGTCATTTATTTACACATGCCACAAAATGTGAGAAAACATTGTATTTCTGTGTAATTTAGTGTTAAATATTATTGTTAATAACATTAACGAGTATTTATGTTAGACAGCAGGAAAGTCGGATGGTTGCCAGAATTGATTTATTGAAAATTTGCCAACAGCGCAACGAAAAGGCAATTCACAGCAACACTGAGTGAAATGCTGAGTACAGTACAAATGCATCACCTTCTAATTTTCTACTTTTCACATATGTTTGTGGCTGTTGACACGAATTTGAACTTTTTCTCAAGTTCAAGACTCATTTCCTGTTTTTGGAAAACAAAAACAAAACTGATGTAGTGCAGACTACAAAAGCATACTTCAGAAGATGGCACTGGTCACTGCAAACTCATAAAATGTTTTTTTCTGGTAGAAAGCTGCAATTCTGCTGTATAAGTAGCTATTGTGTCCTTTTTTTTTTTTTTTTTTTAAATGAAGAACAAAAAGCAACTTCAATAAAAGTTATGAAATCCAGCACCAACTCCCCACTTTACTGATTCTTAGTTGCAGGTGCTTCAATTTACATCAGAATTGCTAAGACTAGCATTACCAAGCAGGAAGAGCCATTCCTGAGTCAATTATGCTCAAAGGATATATAAAAGTACAAGATGCACATTCCCAACATTTTTATTCAGTTAAACATCGGTAGGATGCAAAGGAATAACAATTTATCATGCAGCGTACAGGTTCAAAATATGGGAAGTGGACTAGTTCTTATATGCCACTTTTCTACTCGAGCACTCAAACTGCTCAGGAAAAGCACCAGTTTTCTTGTGTCATAGAGACCATAGGTAATCCCAATTGACCTGTGATAGATCCGTATGTCTATTGTCAAGATATAATAGCTAACCAGTGGAGTTTGACAGTCTCATTAACAAACTTATTAATCATTGACCAGCTGAGTGCACAGATGCACATACCTTTGTCAGGTTCACAGGAAGGAAAAACAAAACTGTTTCAGTCAGAGGATTCATACATATGAAAAACTGTAAAATAAACGTGTGATCATTGTCTGGGAGAGTGGAATCAACATGTCTACCAGTTTTACAACAGGTAAAAGCTTTTTTGTTTTAATTAAATTTGTTCTTCTATATACAGAATGCTTTTTTTTTTTTTTTTTAATTGGACAACAAAAATAGTTTTGTATGCAGCTTTGCAGAGCATGAAATGGTCAACGAAAATCAAAGCAGCTTATAACACTTAAAGTCCAGGAGTTTTTTATACAGTTAATTTAGCTACTTTCAACCTCTAAAGTCTGTCACCACAATAGTTTAATCTTTTCTTTAAAGACCTTTGACCGAGGGTTATTATAAGGACAATGAAACCAAAGAAAGCTGGAGGCAAAGTGGAATAGATTCAAAACGATTACTTTTACCATTTACACTGTCTAAAGTACTGAGACTTCTTCAATATCTACCAACATTTTTACACACTGGTTACAGTCAAAGCATAGATTCATACAGTTCATCCACTTAATGGACTGCACTATATCATTTCCCTCAAAAAAGCATATTAATTAATTTTTTTAATCCAGGTCTTTTACGTCTGCTTATTTATGTATTTATTCTTTTATTAGGGCTCACAAGCTTTCAAGCACCACAGTGTATCTATTTGTGTAGGAGTGAAAGCTGTCAGACTGGGTTTTTTAAGGATTTGTAAACTGACAAAAAGGCCTTTGTGTAGCATAATTTAATACTGAAATACTTTATTCTGTGTACTTATAGGACTTTATCTACAAGCACAACATGGCCAGTTTGCAATTACCAATTAAAAATGTACTTTTACTTTTGATCAGAGGAAGTCAGAGTAGAGGAAACACACACACACAGGCACCAGACAACAGCTTTGCTTTTGTGCTCAGCTCTCTCTTCAACATGACGGGTACAGCGTCCACACCACTGCAGACGCCACCCCAATCCATCTGTCAATCTCTTGCTTTCCCCTCACTTTTGAACAAGAGTGCAAGATACTCAAGTGAGCATTCTCCTCTTTTCTGGCTGAGGACCATGGCCTCAGATTTGGAGGCACTAAGTGTCATTGCAATGCTTCACACTTGGCTGCAAACCACTCCGTTGTGAGCCGGAGGCCACCACTTGATGCAGCTAACAGAACCACATCATCTGCAAAAAGCAGGGATGCAATTCTAAGCCAACCAGACTGTAAGCCTTCCACCACCTGGCTCCGTCAAGAAAAATTATGAACCAAATCAGTGACAAAGGGCAGCCCTGGTGGAGTCCAACACCAGCTGGGAATGATCGTGGGGAAGCTGAGAGCTACCACATGGGCCTCCCTAGAGAGCAAAGTGAGCATCCTCGGCAGGCCTCCCTTGACACCACACCACTGCCCCCATAGCTGAACCACAAACCATACCACAGATTGAAAAAAGGAAAGAATCAAAGTATTGCAATGACCCAGGTAAAGACCCCATTTCACAATGCTATGATAAGACCTTAAGAAAGCTGTGCATAAATGAATGCCCACAAACTTCAATGAACTGAAGCACAACACTGTAAAGAACATTGGACTAAAATTCCTCCGATGTGAGAAGGTGACATAATTCGGGGGGCCTGAAAAAGAAATTAAAGCCCATACAGGTAAATAACGTAATTTAACCAAAAGAAACAAATGTTGTACTGAAATTACATTTTGCAGACATGTATGCATGGATTTTACTTTGATAAGGATTAATTTTCCCAGGGATAAAATTTTTACATTGGCATAGCTTTGTGGTGACCTTTGGGTTGGTGTTAGAGCTTTTTAGCCTTAATTAAAACACAGTTGTAGTTTATTTTAACCACATATTTAAGTAAAGAAGAAACGTGCGTGTGAGTGTGTGTGTGTGTGTGTGTGTGTGAGAGAGAGAGAGAGAGAGAGAGCGGGGGGGGATATCTTTCTTTCTTTTTTTAAAGACAAAGAATTTAACTTTACCTAATCCATTCTGGTTAAAGTGGTCATGATCTCTCTATCTAAAAGAAGGAAATGCTACCCAGGTTGGTATCTCCAAGATGTTTCCAAGCTACAGATTTTGCATAGGTGCATAGACTCCTTTAGTGGTTGAATGGCCAATAACTTTCTTCAACTTAATGAGGAGAGAACTGAAGTCCTTGTTTGTGCTCCCGAAAAATTTGTGCCCAAGGTTATGGAAAAATGAGGTCCTCTTGCAACATTTGCCAAATCTTTTATTAGGAATCTTGGTGTTACTTTTGACTCAGCTCCTGTTTTTATCATTTAAGAAACATTACTAAGCTGAGTCCCATTGTGTCACACTCGGAACTTGAAATTGTCATTCATGCATTTGTTTCATCTTGTTTGGACTATTGTAATTCTTTGTTCACTTGTTTATGTAAGCCCTCAGAATGCTGCTGCAAGGCTTCTGACCAAGTCCTCCAAGTACTCCCACGTCACACCCCAGCTGCACTGGCTCCCCATTAAATTCAGAATTTAAGATTATGACTCTGTAATTCAGGGCTCTGCATGGACAAGCACTGGCATACATCAGTGATCTTTTACATCCATACATCCCCAGCAGGCCCCTGAGGTCATGTGATTAGGGCTTGCTGGTTGACCATCACACAGGCTGAAAATGAAAGGTGACAGAGCTTTTGTAACTGTGGCCCCCAGACTCTGGAACTCTCTCCCTACCAGCTTGAAATCTGTGGACTCTTAAAAAACAGCTAAAAACTCGTCTTTTTAAACTTAATTTTGGTTAATTTTTCTTTTTATGTTTTAGCTTCTGTGAAGCACTCTTTTATTTTTATCTTGATAGGTGCTATATAAATAAAAATTTGCTTTACTTGCTTTTACTTTACTTACCACACAGAGGTTCTGTTGTCTATTTTATATTTAGATGGCAGCCCCCTGCCCACCACTGCAGCTCCCAGGACAGCTCTCACTATGGGTGCTGCTGACATTGCTATTGTTGTTGTCTACTTTATAATTGTCATGGTGGTTGGAATCTGGGTAAGAAGAGACTAAACTAATTTCATATTTACATTTGAATCACTAAACAGTTTATACCAAAGCTAATTTAAGCTTGATTTGTTTGTTCCTTTATATGTAAAAAATACAAGAAAGTTCTGTACAAGTCCATGCTAAACATGTTTATATAGAAAAATAAAATTATTTTTACATATGTTTTTTTTCTATGTGCTTAATTAACTATAGCCATTATGAGTGCATTTCTCCATTTACTAGAAAATGATTCTTGGATGTTCTACAAAGAGTTCATCCTTGCGAATTAATTGTATTTACTATATTTTGTACCAGCTCAATCTTTGGTGTTGTTTTAAAACTGTATTATCCTAATCTTTTCTTTTGTCCTTGCTATAGTCATCAATGCGTGTCAATCGCAGCACTGTTGGGGGGTACTTCTTGGCTGGTCGTTCAGTGACTTGGTGGCCTGTGAGTAACAAACGATTGACTGTTGTGCGTCATGTAAAGCTCTTGATTTCAAATCGATTGTCACACGCCTGTGCTATGACACCCTGTATGACACACACACAGCCAATGTTCTAATGCAAGGGACTTTCTATTTACAATAAACAACACGCTTAAGTCAAAGTCAAATTTATTTGTATAGCACATTTAAAACAACAACTGTTGACCAAGGTGCTGTACAATCAAGATAAGCAAAAGAAATAAAAACATAGGGAGACATGATAAAAGTTAAGAAAAAGAATCATAACATTAGAAGATTTGAGTAAATGATAAGATATATAAAAGTAATACAAACTCATTCTGGTTTAAAAGCTGTAGGGCCTGGTTTGTTTGCAGTCATCATGTCTCCAGCTTAGCTCTCCTCTCCTCTTGGTCCGAGAAAAGCGCTGCCAGTCACAATGACACTGCCCCTGAATCCACTGCACCACCCCTCCTCTGCAGCCGAGCTGCAGAGCACACGCCACCATACTGATATATTCCACACTACATGTAGTTATGTAGATTGCATGGCTTTATCAGGAATAAATAAGCACATTATATTATATTACTGCCAGGTAGTAGGAGGGAAGAAGAAGCTTTTAGGCATGTGTTCTCTGGGGAAGTGTTGCTGTTACACACAGAGACACAGTACAGACTTGGAATCTAAACACAACCAAAAAATAAGCAAATATACAAAATGAAAAATTTACAACATGAATTCAAATATATAACTAGAAAACTGGAAATCCTGTAGAAGAGGATTGGGGCCACTGAAAAAAAGGGATGTCAGAATTCTGACTTTTTTCTCAGAATTCTGAAAAAAAAGACATCCTGACTTTTTTTTCCAGTGGCCCTAATCCTCATCTGTAAAATCCACTGTCGATAGAAAATTGTTCTTAGTAGTCAGTATAGACTTTTAATAAAATAAGTTTGCATATGATAGAATACTGCATGATGACCTCTTTATAACTCAGACTCTTTTTAGTTCACTGTGGCCCGTTATCATGCAGGGAAGGAGCAGTACCTATTAGTGCTAGATAAGAGCTTAACGAGCAGTTTCACTTTGTGCCAGGTAGAGAAGCCTCTCCTGGCACACACGCACACACACATATACACATCCACATTCCAATGTAATAAACGAATGCACCTACTTTTGTATATAAATAAAGACCAGAGCGGTAACAGAGCGCACTTCACAGGGCCCCCACTCTGATGTGAGCGCTCTGTGACCGCCCTTGCAAGTAAAAACTGCAGCGTGTGTGTCTCCACTCTCTGACTCTCAGCTGAAGAAGTGTCTTTTAGAATAAATCTCTTGACATCCACCCTGGAGACTGACTGAAGACAAAACTTTGTCAAAATTAAAATAAGAATGAGAAATACTAAATTATAACATTTGATATTTCAAGTTATGGCAGGAATTGTGTTGATTTTCTGTATAAACTAAATATGACTAAAGTGCATTCACAGGCTGTCATTTAAAAATGTTATTATGTAGTTGTAAGTATTTTAAGTAAGTATTCTAAAAGCTTTTGTTGTTATTGTCTATTATCTCTATTCAATTACAGATTGGAGCCTCTCTGATGTCCAGTAATGTTGGCAGTGGTTTATTTATTGGTCTAGCAGGGACAGGAGCAGCTGGAGGAATCGCTGTTGGGGGATTTGAATGGAACGTAAGAGATGTGCGCACACACACACACACACACACACACACACACACACACACACACACACACACACACACACACACACACACACACACGTGCAATTACTTTCTTCAACCTCAACTGGGAGCTAATTCCACAGGAGAAGGGGCTGAAGTGCCCTCTTGGGCACTGCATGCAGGATTTAAAATAATAACATGATCATTCAGTAGTTTCTTTGTAAGGACAATCATTTCATAATCAGTTTGTGATTCAATCGGGTGGCAATGAAACTAATATGGGAGAAATATGATTTTTTTTTCCCCTTCTAGTCCCTGGAAGTATTCTTTGGATCAACTGAAGGATTTAACTGTAGGTTACTACATGAAACTGTATTGCTTTTGGTTTCAATGCAACTTTTAAGAGTTGCTCTGAGTATTTCTATATCGTCATTGTGTTGGTTGTAACATTATATGTTTTGGGGTTTCTTTTTACACCAAAATCAGTTAAATCAGTTAACTATGAACAGGTTGTATTAAATGATCTAAATATGCGACTGTCCGAGCTGGATCACTACAAGACTAAAGATTTACAGTCAGGTCCATGGGACATTGACACAATTCTAACATTTTTGGCTCTATACGCCACCACAATGGATTCAAAATGAAACGAACAAGATGTGCTTTAACTGCAGACTGTCGGCTTTTATTTGAGGGTATTTACATCCACTGTAGTGAAGTATAGAGCCAAAAATGTTAGAATTGTGTTGATGTCCCAATATTTATGGACCTGACTGTAGATATGCTATGTAAATAGGGCGAAAACTCACAGTAGACGCTTGTTTGGTACTTCTTCATTTATGCTACTTAAAACTTTGCAATGTCCACTTGAAAAACTGAAAAACATGAACTGTTATATTTACTTTTGACAATACGGACAATGTCTCAGTGCAACATTGTGTGTTTCTGTGTGTTTCTGTAGGCATCATGGGTTCTGGTAGCTCTGGGTTGGATATTTATCCCTGTTTACATCTCTGCTGAAGTGGTAACAATGCCTGAATACCTGGCCAAACGCTTTGGAGGCCAGAGGATACGCATATACATGTCTGTTCTGTCACTTATTCTCTACATTTTCACCAAAATATCAGTAAGACATTTTTTTTTTAAATATAAATGATTTTAATATGATACAGTAGCCACCTTACCTGTGTGTGTATGTGTTTCCCAGACAGACATTTTTTCAGGGGCATTGTTTATCCAGGTGTCATTTGGTTGGAATCTGTATCTGTCTACAGTCATACTGTTGCTGGTGACTGCTATCTACACTGTGGCAGGTAAAACACAAATACATTTTGACTGTTTTTAGTATTAATATTAAAAGTTATGTCAGTGCAAGCATTCAACAGCATAACTGTTTGCCATCATTTAAAATAAATTACATCAGTTTTTTATCTGATGTGTTTTTTCTGGACGAGAACCAATTTTTTTTTTTATCCCACATGCAGTATCCCAGTGTTAATTTTGACAGCAAATTTTGATTTACTTAGTCTCTTGACCAAAATGTCAAACTTTTTAGTCATAATTCTTTTTGGTTTAATCAATTTTTAATCAAAAAATATCACAAGACTATAATATACTATAGCAGGAATGATACTGATGAGTACCAAACACAACACTGGAGACATTAATCCAAGTGTCTGATCAAAGGGCTTCCAGGAGGTAGTAATGAAGAGAGTCCAGTGTCCATGGGATCGTCAGACACTTCTTTTCCACAATATTATACCTTTAAGGGAAATGAAAATGTTACCATGTTTGTTCAGTGCTCAGAGTGCAGTTTCTATTTAGTAACTCACTGTGACAGGAATGATGGACCCGAAAACATATTTTGCTCTTTACACACTTCTTTATTCCTGGTTGCTGCTCTTCCAACAATTGGCTGCAGCATTTCAGCTATAGCTATACAATAACAACAACATCAACCTCAGGTCCTGGCACATTTGACATAGGGTGATGAGCTGATCGAGCTCAGGTGTGTCAGCCTCCCCCACAGCTGCGCCACAAACCACACCCCGCCACACTCACCTAGTTCAACTGTTTTCGAAATAAGAATTTGTTAAATTATTTATGTTGAAAACGGTCTAAATAACACTATTACCCTGACACAGACAATCTGACAATAATATAAAAATCTGTATTTATGTAGGTGGTTTGGCAGCTGTGATCTACACTGATGCTCTCCAGACTTTGATCATGGTTGGGGGAGCTTTTGCCTTAATGTTCATAGGTATGGTACACAGACTTATACAGATACACAAACACAATCATGGGTTCTTAATTACATGACTTACATAGTACTGAAAGTTTGGATTAAAAGGTGTTATTGGCTGAAATGTTTCAAGTTAAGTATCAATCAAAAAATAGAAAACTGTTTCTTTACATCCAATTATCCTCACTGAAGGCTTCCACATTTACATGTCATAATATTTATTAGTTAATAAGTGAAGTTATAAAATTGTAAATGTCATTGTACATTTTCCAGCATTCTCCAAGGTGGGCTGGTATGAGGGCCTTGTGGATCGTTACATGTCAAGTATTCCCAATGTGACTGTTCCCAACACCACCTGCCACTTACCCCGTAGTGATGCTTTCCACATGTTCAGAGACCCTGTAACAGGGGATTTACCCTGGCCAGGTCTACTGTTTGGGCTCACCGTACTGGCTACATGGGTCTGGTGCACAGATCAGGTGATTTGATCTACACTAAAATTCAGCATGGTGCACTAATTTTATTGTAGCGGCACACTGCTGTGGGAATAATCCTGGAGGTGGCGGCCTCAAAAACTGATAACATTCGTCTTTGTGAGTCTAAACAATATGTCCCAATACAAATAAATAATGCAATTGATTTGAATTTTTAATTCCTCAAAAACACCTTGATCTCTTTATAACATTCTTCCTTCTCAGGTTTGAATGTAAATGACAAAAGGCAGCATTTGCATACTTGGTCAAAAATGAGTATTACCTGCTATAGCCAAGGTAATGCCATCCAGAGTCTCTAGAGCAGCATATTTCTAGTTAAAGATATGCTGCTAAGATATTTAGGGCAACCTCAGTTTTAACAGTTTTAATTTCTAACAAGTCAGTGTACTCTTAATGCCAGTCCCAAGCTCAGATAAATGGGAACAGTTGGGTCAACAATGGCATTAGGCATAAAAACATGGCCAAATAAAACATATATAATAAAATTTCTATGCTGGATTGGTTGTGGCCCAGGTTAACAATGTCCGCCAACAGGGTGCCAGTGGAAACTGTGCTACTGTTGGCCAAAAGAAAGAGGTGAAGTGGAAGAGGCAGCATGAGTAAAGGAAAGTCACAGATGTGGAAGTGAGAGTAGAAACTATAAATACAGGGACTATAGAATAGAATAGCCTTTTATTGTCATTGTACATGTACAAGAAAATTGTGGGTGCTCCACACCAACTGTGCCACAATAGAATATAAATAGTAGACAGGAGGAATAAATAGCAAACAGTAAATATATATATATAATCAAGAGGGATATATACAAAAGAAGAGAAGTCTATAAAAAAAATAAGAGAAAGGCACACATTAGAGAACAAAATAATTGCAAAGTGCTCAAAAGTGGTGCAAAGAAAAGACTTGCTCTGAGTATAGATTCAGGCTGGTTTGTGAGGAAATCTTTGGCTATACTTCACTCGTCTTCCAAAGTTTTCGGTTAGGAAAAACTAGCTGGAGGCGAGCATCATCTGGTTATGTTTTAACAACTTTTCAGGGGTTTATTTACTGAGTGGGGTGTAGGCAGGGACAGAGGAAAGAGTACAAGGAGACTTGGTGGTGGAATGAGGAAGTAAAGCAAAGTATTCAAAGGAAGAAGTTACCAAAGAAAAAGTTGGATAGGCAGATAAAGAAAGTAGACATGAGTACTGGGAAATTCGGCATACCACACAGAGAAATGCTTATAAGGAGTTGTATGTGAGGTGGGATACTAAGGAAGAAGGAAAGGACTTGTATCAGTTGGGTGGGCAAAGAGATTGAGCTGGAGCAGACATGTAAACGGTTACATTAATTAAGGATAGAGATGGAAACAAGTGAACCGATTTTTTTGAGGAAGAAGGAGTACTTTGACGAGCTGATGTAGACAATGAGAGAGAGAGGATCACAGTCATTTTGTCCCTGTGTTACAACACTAAATATGAAACATCCCCTCCCTTTTTTAAAATTAAAAATTTCAGTGAATTGCATTACTTATTTGAATTCAAACATATTTTTTAGACTCAAAAAGTTATTTGTTTTTTTTTTTAGTTTTTTGAGACTATCACCTCTATTGATCATTCTCACAGTAATCTGGCGATGAAATATTCTTACTGCATAACGCTGTTTTGCACAAGGAGATTACTTCTCATTGCATCACTTCCAAACCTATCCTGCTTTTCTACAAAACGTAATTATTTCTGATCGGAGAGATGAGAATCTCTCCAGCACGTCTTCATCTCAATTGTGTCAAGTGTCATTGTCCATTAGTTTTTGTTCAGTTATCATTTTGTTTATGTCAGGAAAAAAAGATCATTGACAAAGACTATGACAAGAATTATTGGTCAATACAATTAACAGTGTTTAACTGTATTGTAATGTCAATTTTGAGACAGTGTTGACACTTCACAAACCAGAAACCACAGCAACATTTCAGAAAATTCTATAACGAAAAACAAAACACAACAAGAATATACAAAAGTACATTATCTGAGGCCATCGAAGGCCAGCTTGCCAATAGTTACTCTTAATCATTAACCAACATTCATAAAAATGAGAACTGATTCATATAATCATGTCTGTGTTCTCTACTAGCCTTATATAACTGGGCAATGACAGATAACCCACAAGCTAGGCAGCTAAAAATTACATTTCCCCTTCTGAATGTGATAGACTTTCACTAAAACTTTCAACAGCTTAGCTAATGTTACCAGCTTTATGAGACCTGATGCATTTGTGAGGTTTGCATGCAGTGGCTGTAGAAGTGTAATCACATGTTTAAGTGTTTAGTTCTCTACTATTATCATTAAAACTAGAATCTGTGTGCACACACACTTGCACATTTTAATACAGTATTTATTACTTATTGCGTATAAATAATATAGAAGGTTTGCAAATGTAAAGTTGAACATTACAAAAGTACAAAATGTGTAATGCAATGATGGATAAAAATGATTATATGTTTATGCTGGTGTGTGTTTTTTCTTCAGGTTATAGTCCAAAGGTCTCTGTCAGCCAAATCTTTGTCTCATGCTAAAGCCGGCAGCGTGTTGGGTGGCTATCTCAAACTGCTCCCAATGTTCTTCGTTGTGATGCCAGGAATGATAAGTCAAGCACTATTCCCAAGTCAGTAGTATACCTCTCAAAGTGGGAATGTTATGTGAAATGTTTTTTAATATTGTTCTATATGCATACTTATCTAATACCAATAATTGATTACCTTGGTATTATTATATATATTATAACAGATGATGCATCTCTTATTATTGTTATTATTGTTTTAAAGAGATTGTTTGCAACTCCTTTTTCAACAAACCTACACTATGACACCATTCTAAGCAGGTCTCCACTTAACTTTACGTTAGAAAAATGATCACGTTTTTACTTTTGTTGACACTTTCAATTCATGTTAATGGAGTGGGTAATTGTAGGTAACACATCTGTGGTGTTTTGTCTAATTTAATTCAAACTAAATTGTTATTTTTTCAGCCCCTCCTTTGTTTTCTTCTTTATTTGTAGATGAGGTTGGTTGTGTGGATCCAGATATCTGTCAAAGTGTGTGTGGTGCTTCAGTTGGTTGCTCTAACATTGCTTATCCTAAACTAGTAATAGAGCTAATGCCAGTGGGTAAGACACACACATACACACACACTCATTTTGATATCTTAGTGAAGACATCTAAAACTCGAACTGACATAATGCTTTCCCTACCTGCTTACCCTAACTCTAACTATCAAAAAAGAATGCTTAACCCTAACCCTTAGCCTAAACCTTACTATAACCTAATAGTAACCCTGACACAAAGACCACATTTTAAAATTTCAAAACTGCCGTCAAAACCGTGAGGACAGGCACTTTCCTCACAAGTGACTGTTGGTCCCCACAAGTATAGTAACACACACACACACACACACACACACACCCCTATCTATCTATGTATGGCACAAGAAGTAAGAACCTTTTTGTTTGCTCAGTTATATCTGTGTTTTAACAATGCCTCTTGGCAAGAAATCTTAAACTGTTGAAATTGTGTTTATTTCCCCTTAAATGGTGCCACAATTGTAGGGAGAATGTATTTATGGATTAAGCAGTAGAATCAAACCCAATCTTCTCTGTCAATACTAAACAGCTTATTCTGCTATTGACTCTTCTTTTGAGCTTCTGGTACCCAAGATGCTGACAATCAGGTGTGCGACTGGTGCCTAATTAAATGCAACTGTAAGCAGGGACCCTGCTACAGCACTCAGTTGGTGCCTCCTCCAAGCATGCCACATTTGACTAATCTCAATAGGGACCGTACCAACCTGGAGCTGGTCTTCCATAGAACCAAGTTCAATTCGATTTATTTCAATTATTTTTTAAATAGCACCAAATCACATCAGCAGTCACGTGCATGCTCTTCATTATTTGGAACCATCTCTAAATTGAAGGCCAAGTTTCATGTAACGGGCGATGTCAGCTACAGGCCACATCCCAAGAAGATGGCACAACAGGAAGACAGTTTCCTCACCCTGTCAGTAGTAGACAGTCTTTTACAGATTTGCAGTCAAGGTTTACAGAACAATATGGCTGATGGCTCTTTACTGAGATAATCCAGAACAGATCTTTTGTTTTGTTTTTTATCTGTAGTGCCTTGATGTTCTCAGAGATAAACACATGCATTAAGAGAGTTTATAAAAATCTATGTTCTTTTTCCATGGCAACAACTGACAATAAGCAGATTTTATAAAATGATGTGCCATCATTTTTTCTTCTTCACAGGACTTCGTGGTCTGATGCTGGCAGTGATGTTAGCTGCTCTTATGTCATCCCTGACTTCCATTTTTAATAGCAGCTCTACTCTGTTTACACTGGACCTCTACTACAAAGCCAGGCCTAAAGCTTCTGAGTTGGAACTTATGATAGTTGGAAGGTAAGATTGACAAGAATACCTAATATGCTTTGGAAAACCAATACAAAACTCAGATGTTCTACAACATTAATACCAAAGCTATACTTACCCTAAATACAGTTTTCAATTGAGCAAATTAGTAACATGGGGTTGAAGAGAAAATATTCAGAAAATCTCTGCGAACATCATTCACCAGTGCCTGAAAGACAGCAGGGGTATTAGTAAGACCAAACGGCATCACCAGATTTTCAAAATGACCTAGAGGGGTATTAAATGTGGTATTCCAATCATGCTGCTTTTTTGTTTTACTTTATTCTTTTTTATGTAATCCTGCACATAGACATAGACAGGTGAAATGTGGATAGGTAGGCTAGCCTAGGTAGGCTCTAGGGAAGTTTGCATGTTTGGCTAACATTCTTGTTGATGGCATCTGGTCGTGATCTTTTGTTTAGTAAGCATGGTATTTATTTTGGGTAAGTTTGTTACGTGAGTGCATTCATGGAAGTGGTGCAATCACCAAGACTCTGCCCACTTCAACAGGTATGAAGACCAAAAAACTGTTTTTTCTGCTCTTCTTCACCTGATCCCAGCTGTGAGTGAACCATTTGAATGTGTGATTGTGGACTGTGTGGGCCCATTGCCTAAAGACAAAAACTGGACATCAATTTCTGCTAAGGATTAAAAAAAGAAAACTAAGGAATCATTTAAACATATAGACTCCAAAAGTAACACAGGTGCGTAGCATCGCTAATTAACTAGCAACTAATTAACAAAAGGAATTACAGAGTGAGTTAGATGTTCTATAGAACTATAAGATGTTAAGATGTGTCCTGTTAATTATAGTGATGTGGTTGTATTTTCTGTTGATTTAATGAACCGTCAGTCACAGTTTTATCAGCAGAGCTGAAGGAGCCAGACTATGTAAAAAAGTGTACTGCGCCGACTCTGGCTCCAAAAGTGCAGCAGGGCAGCTCCTACAAACAGGAAATCTTGACTATCTTATCTATATCTTCCATCTTTTCTACAGTCATTGGTGGGACTAGGTTAATCGAAATTTTTAAGTTGCCCTTTGGTGTGAATGGAAGTCAAATGGTTGTTTGTCTCTCTGTGTTAGCCCTGTACCAGACTGGCAATATGTCCAAGGTATACCACGCTGCTCGTCCTATAGTAGCTGGGATAGGCTCAAGCCCTCCGTGACCCTGATAAGGATAAGAAGTAGACAATAAATGGATGGATGGATAATAACATTAATGTGTGTGTTTTCAGGGTGTTCATCCTTGTCTTGGTGTGTCTTAGTCTGCTGTGGATTCCTGTTGTCCAGACAGCCAATAGTGGACAGCTGTTTGACTATATTCAGTCAGTGACCAGCTTTTTAGCACCTCCCATTACTGCCTTATTCCTAATGGCTATCTTTTGGCCACGAGCCAACGAGCAGGTATGTCTGCCTCTTCAGATTCAATCCAATTCAATTGCATTGGTCCCTGTGTCATTCTATCCCTTGCATCCTCTTATGTTAAACCAACTGACACCTTCACTACATTCACAAATGTCCTCTGAAGTCTTCCTCTTTTCCTCCTGCCTGGCAGCTCCATATTCAGCATCCTTTATCCAACATATCCACTATTCCAACTCTACATATCTCAACTCTAGCTTTGTCTCCAAACTGCTAAACCTTTGATGTACTCATTTTCTAATCTTATCTATCCTAATCTTGTAATTGGAAGAGGACATGTAGGATGGCTTTCATGTGCAAATCCATCCTACAGACTACTCTCCAATGCTGCCTAGCTTGTTTCCTACAACCACCCTGCAGTCTCTTTTTGATTGCACCTTTTGGATAAGATGTGGTCTATTTGTGTGCAAATTCTTCCATACTTATATGTTACGCTGTTACCTTTATACGTTTAATCCTCTTTTTAAAGTATGTGTTTGCCTCAGCCATTTCTATCCTTTTCAAAAATCACCACACAATCAATTTTCACAAAGAATGGAAAAGGCTAAATACATGATTATATATAATATGAATGGGATGTGTGTGTGTGTGTGTGTGTGTGTGTGTGTGTGTGTGTGTGTGTGTGTGTGTGTGTGTGTGTGTGTGTGTGTGTGTGTGTGTGTGTGCCATTCCCTAATCTTGAGATTCTTGCAAGTTGATATGTCCTGGCTGCAGTCACTGTTGAAGTTTCCTGACGCTGTTATGATGATACCAAGGTTCGGGCCATGGCTGGGAGCTGCATTTCAGCTAGTGGTGTTCGAGATTTTTGAAAGTATCTGATTAACAGCAGCTTCATTTTTCAGCATGACAATGACCCCAAAAATACTGCCAATACAGTGAAAACATACTGGATAGAAAAATACACAATAGAACACCACCAGTCACTGGCTGGGCTTCTCAAATCTTCAACATTACTAAAGCAGTATGAAATCACTTTGACAGAGAATTTAAAAGAAAATAATAGATATATAAACACAATTTTAAAAACAAGCGGAAGCCTTAATAACTTGGGTTTCTTTTTTCTTTGCCAGTTCCAAATTATTCAGCATCTAACGTGTTGTGTATGTCCTCTGTCTCAGGGTGCATTCTGGGGTCTGATGGCTGGACTAGTGATAGGACTGATCCGAATGGTTCTGGAGTTCTCCTATTCACCTCCTTCCTGTGGTCAGCCTGATCACCGGCCTGCAGTCCTAGCTGATGTCCACTACTTGTACTTTGCTCTCATCCTGTTGGCTCTCACATGCCTCATCATTGTTGCTGTAAGCCTGGCCACTGCCCCAATACCTAAAGAAAATGTAAGGAAAATTCCTTATATTATTCCATTTTATTTATATTCTGATCTCTGGAGCGGTAATCAGAAGGTGTCTACTGAACAATATCCAGAGTTCATATAACATATGATTCCTGTTGCAAAACAAACGAAAGAAAGAAATGCAAAGGGAAAGTGTAACTAAGTTGCAGTTAAGCAATTCATTTTGATTATGTGGATTTCAACCTTCTTTCGACTGCTTCCTTTAGGGGTCACCAAAACAGATAATCTTGCTTTCATCTGTATGAACTATTGAACCCTTGAGGATTCTTAATCTACAGAAATTGAAGTTGCGAGATTTTGTTTCCATTCTCAAACTAATACATTCAAGGCTGTTCATCACTGGAATCATCATGGGTTACTTTAAACATACAGACCTGAAAAGAATACTTAATCAGGTCTATACAAATATACTGACAGTATATAAGGCGCATACACCTGTGCACCTCAGACTACCAGATCATATCCCTCTCATTCTGATCCCAATGTATACACTGTGGGTGCGCATTGAAAGAACTGCAGTCAAAACAGCGCAAGACTATTTTGATCAAAGGAACTGGGAATTGTTTGCAGGTGAGAGTTATGTGAAAAAACTGTGTCTGTTCAGTTTAGGGGTACATAGAGTTTTGTACTGAAAACAATACAACAAAAAGAACAATAAATCTATTTCCTCATTGAAAAGCCATGGTTGAACAGTAATTTTAGGGCTCTACTTTAAAAAAGCCATGCAGCCTTCAGGATAGGGGACAGACAAACCTACAGCACAGGCGAAACTCCAGAGAAGCATCAGGGAAGCAAAGCAAACCATAGAAAATGACAGTCCCCGCGGTATGTCGAAGAGCTTTAAGGTACTGATGGACTACAAGACCATCAGAATGCTGCCAGACGATGACAATACTACACTGCTTTCCCTGTTTTGACACCAGGAGAGGAGGGGAGGGACTGGTCATTTAGCCAAGTAGACAATATACACTTCAACAGCATCAGATGAGGACTGTGTTAAAAGGCATCAACATCCACAAAGCAGCTGGTCAAATATCCTTGGACAAGATACTAACCCTAAGTTGGTCTCCAGTGTGTTTGAATGTTAAATAGAAAGCACTCGTGTAGAAAGAGCATAGAAAAAAGTGCTCATGTGTAGTGAGCATGAGCATATAGTGAGGTTGGGGAGTAGCCAACTAAGTGGTGTAAGGACAATGATCTAATCTTTAACACATCAAAATCAAAGGGGATCCTTATTGACTTCAGGAGGTCGAGGGTCAAGAAACTACATCTCTGGTGAAATAGGGGAGATTGCGGAGAACCGTAAGTAGCTGGGAGTCACCTTCTCTGCACAGCTGACTTGGTTTACAAGAGAATCTTCTTTTCTAGAAAGTTGAAGGAGGCCAGAAGCTCGTGCTGAAGTTCTATGAGTATATACTGATGACTCATGCAACAGTGTGGTATGCCAGCTGTTCTGCTGGTGAAATGAAAGAGCTGCACAGAGTGGTGCAGACAGCAAAGTGCATTGCTGGGATGGAGTTAAGGAGGCTGACAGTATCAGCAAAGACAGTACACTCCCGGGATATTCTCAGTTTGAACCGCTTCCATCTGGCAAACAGTTCATTGTTTCCATCTAGAGTGGTAGCTTCCACCACCCCAATTTCCACTTCACTACCACTGTAAAGATGGCACAGAAATACTCAGACATTTCAGTACAAACAAAACATAATTGGCTCGACACAACCTTATACAGTCGTGTATAATGCTGCTATTTTGCTTCTCTGTTGATGCTGCTTAAGTTTGCTACTAACTTTATTTTTATCTCTTAAATTTGCTTCTAAGTTTAAGTTGTTTTTGTTTTTTTACTTGTATTGTTTTGTCCTAAGAGAGAAAGCCAAACCAAATTGAATTGTACTATGTATAATTAAATTGAAATCATTCAGTCATTCATGTATTTGATCATTGGTAATCTGTAATAATTGTTTTTCATTCTTCGTCTCTTTTCATGTGTAGCTGCATAGGCTGACCTGGTGGTCCAGACATAGTCTTGAACCGCGGATGGATGTCTCAGGTCTTCAGATCACCTCTGACCAAGTGGACTCTAACCTCAGCTCAGAGTCTGACCGATTGCAAGAATCCACTTGGAAAAAAGTTGTTCTGTGGCTGTGTTGTTTGGCTAGTTCACGCTCCGAGTCGGCAGCTCCAGTGATTCAAAGCAGTGAACGAAACTTCCTCCAGGAGAAGTCACTCTGGAGAATAGTCTGCGATGTTAACGCTCTGCTACTGCTGGTTGTTAACGTGTTTCTCTGGGGATACTTTGCTTAATGTGGTCATGAAATCTTGAACATGTTGTTTTTCTTACTTCTTACTCTTCTTAATAACTTTGCTTTTCTAAACTATTCAGGAAAGAAGAAGTGGGACAGAAAAAGGATTCTCAGATATGAAACAATGAACTAATTATTCTCTATTGATTCATATCGTGCTCAAGGTTGCTCTCAAATAATATTATCTATAATTACATGATCTACAATACAATTCAGGTTTTACTTTTGTCGCCAACTCATTCTATTGTAAGTTACCACTGGATAAACATGAATATCATCTGAATTTTCATGTCAATTAATTACTGGGAAGGAGATTAAAGTAGAGGATCCACTCACCAACAGAATTCCTGTTTTTTATAACTTTCTGAATAGTTTTAAACTCATACGGCAGAAATTTACCAACATCAAGAATTGAAAAAAATTTTACTATAAAATTACCATCTTGTACAAAACTACTTCTTGCAGGCTAAACATAGACAGACAGACAGATAGATCCATCGAACATCCATATACATTTCAGACTGGTGACTGTCCAACATACCTTTTGAAATTTGATGAGATAATCTAACACCTGACAAGCAAAAATCCTTCCTGGCTTCAGGAAGGATTTGATCTTGTGAACTTGGTGGTAACAGACGTACCAGCAGTATGATTGTAATGATTGTAGCTATGTTGCTGTTATATCCATTAAGCCAGCAAATGATTATCTAGCAAGTATTTCTTGATTTTACAGAAAATTTTCAGAAAGAATAGACTATTGCTAATAAACTGCAGCCATTTGACAAATAAATCAATAAATAAATGTCTTACCCCATTTACCCATACCTGTATACAGGCAAGAGAGATAAGATTGACATCCAGTTAGCTCATTAACTGCCTTTGTTAGCAAACAATGTACAGTTCAATCTGCTCAACTTGAAAAAATAAAATAGCCCTTTATTGTGATTGTTCATGTACAACAAAATTATGGGTGCTCTGTACCAACTGTCCAGGAATAAAATATAAATATTAGGCACAAGGAATGAAAAGCAAACATGAGTACAAGTGCATCTGACAGGTACAGTTAGGAAGTAGTGCAAAGGATTTGGTCTGAGTATAGAGTCTGTATGTGAGTGTAGGTTTTTTGCCACTGTTCTGGTAGAGGTTGATCTTGGTTTCATCTGTCCAAAGAATGTTTTTCCCGAACTGGCTTTTTTCAGATTTGTTGTTGTTGTTGTTTCTTTTTAGCAAAGTCCAATCTCACCTTTCTATTCTTGAGGTTTATGAATGGCTTGCACCTTGCAGTGAACATTCTGTATTAATTTTCAGTCTTCTTCTTCTATATTCTCATTTTCTCATTTATCCAGTATATCTACCATGCCTTTTATGCACTTCTGGACTTTTTCTGCTCTTCTGTTAAAACTATCTCAGCCATGCCACTCTAACTTTGTCCTTCAAACCACACAACCTGAGCTGCCCCTCAGATGTACTCATTTCCAATTCTGTCTATTTTGGTCACTTCTAAACTTGGTGGTTCAGGGGATTGGGACGCTCATCTGTAACCGGAAGATTGCCGGTTTGATCCCCCAGCTCTCTCTGTCCTGGTCGTTGTGTCCTTGGGCAAGTCACTTTACCCTACCGCCTACTGGTGTTGGCCAGAGGGGCTGAAGGCGCGATATGGCAGTCTTGCTTCTGTCAATCTGCACCAGTGTGTGAATGAATAGTGGAATTGTAAAGTGCTTTGGGTGCCTAGCAAAGCACTATATAAATGCAATCAATTATTCTAATTAAACTCTTCCAGGTCAGCCTCTTGTCTTTTTGTCAGCGCCACGTCTCCAAATCGTACATTAGAGCAAATCTCACTAGGTTGTAAACCTTAATATTCTCTTTAGCTGATTTTCCTGTCACAAATCACACCTGACACTTGTCTACAGCCACTTCACCTTGCTTATACTCTCTCACCTCATGTGGACCCTGCATTGCTTCGTATGCCTAACCCCGGAACTTAAACTCATCTACCATCACTATGTCTACTCCTTCACTGTTACACCCATTTCCCACTCAGTCACACAAATAGATCCCTTCTTTCACTCCTCTTCTTTTCAGAGCATAGCTCCACCTCTCTAGGCTCTCTTCTATCCACCCAATCCCTAGTCTCAAGTCTAGTCACAGATCACAATGTCCTGTAAGCCCACTGAGATTCCTTCCCAACCTCATCTGCCAACCTGTCCATCGCCATTGCAAATGAGAAGGGGCTCATAGCCGAACCCTGATGTAATCCAGTCTCCACCCTGAACTGACCCGAAACCCATCGGTCACTCCTACTGCACACTTCACCAGTGTTTCACTGTTCTCATACATGTTCTGCACTAGTCTTTCTCTATATCCACAATGACACTGGCTGTCTTTCATAGCACGTCTTTCGTCAAGTTTTCCTCCCCTCACAACATGGTGATGGCCGTCCATCCATGAGACTAGTTCTGTTGGAGGTTTCTTCCTGTTAAAAGGGATTTTTTTCTTCCCACTGTTGCCAAAACACTTGCTTATAAGGGGGTTATAGGATTGTTAGGGTTCTTCTATTTTCTTTGTATTATTGTAAGGTGTTTACCTTACAATATAAAGCCCCTTGAGGAAACTGTTGTTGTGATTTGGCACTATATAAACAAAACTGAATTGAACTCCCTTTGCCTCTGTTTGTCTGCAACCTCAGCAGATCAAAGTGAAATTAATTTGATCCCTGGTGTGTTCTGTGTTCTCACAGCTACAGTTAAACTCTCAAGATCAGAATTAAGTACAAACATTTTATATATTTTCTAAATCAACAAATTATTACATGCACATTCCTGTGACAATGCAACAGTTTGCCTCACTTAAAAGTAAAGCAAACTGTTGCCTTACTTTTGCAGTGCAGAGTTAAGCTGCACATATAAAATGCATACCCCCAGCAGAGAATCTATATTGTGCCATTATCACCAGCAGGAGGTTACCCGACACTAGTGTTAGGTCTCTGAAGTGGAATCTGTTCACAGAGCCAGCAATGAACAAAGGTAGAATTTACATTGTGAAAGACCACATATTAAATGTCCATTCTCAATAATTGTTCATTTATTAAAACACAAGTGGAAAGAAAGTACAACTATAGACCACATTACATTGCTTGGAGCCAGGCCAAGGGGAGGGGCTTGTCAACAAGTGCCTGGTGGTCAGGCTAGCACGTGCAACCTGGCTGGGCTCAGTCACATCTTAACAGAACATATTAATATAATATGCCTGTCTTACAGAAGGTGCACACCTCTTTTTTATTACAGAAGGCTGTGATGACTAACTGAAACCAGACAAAAAAAATTATCTATACAGTAACGTGCATCACAGCTTGTAAATCATAGCACATTTTCCATAAATGCAAAAATGTGAAGAAATAACTGCCTTCATGTCTGGTTATCAACCTTTATTTTTTCTGTTTAAAACAAATGGAAAAACTCAACAACACATAAATATCCATATTTACAGCATCTGTGGTAGTGTAACACAGCCTTCTGCAGTCTTTCTTCTATACTACACCCATCTGGTCCTCATGAGAGCGCTGGTGGAAGACAAAGGATACAGCAGCATCCCAAGACGCTTTCAGCACTTGGTCCCTCAGGCCCTTCTTGTCAGAACAGTGGTTCCAATGGGAGAGGTCACTGTTACAGTCAGCATCATTGTCAGGTTGTCTTGTTTCTCTGCCATTCACACAGCGGCGACAGCGAAACCTAATACAGGAGGGGAAAGAGAGGCTGATTTAGGGCGTGCCATACATTATGATCCATAGTGTGAGATTATTTTCTATCATAAGTTGCGCAGAGAAAAGACATAACTGTGAGCAAATAATTTCATTTCAGTGGAGCAATTAAATTTCTCACGTGTGAAGAACTTAGCAGCAATGAACACAGTGTCTGCTTTGTGCTGCTACAGTCCCCCCCCCCCCCTTTTTTTCACCTACAGAGGAATCCTGCTAACACGAATCAACTGACTTTTGACTGGATGCCCATAGGATCCTTTGATCAACAGTTCAGGTGATTGTGTTAAACGGTTACATTGGTTATTTACTGCGTAGCAGTATATATACTGACAACAGTCACTGGATTACATCACTGCTGAAGAAATCTTTAAAATCAGAAGATTCAAAGGTAAGTTCTGAAGCCTCTGCACTGCTGTCCCATTAATCTGCATGCCCTTTATAATTAAAAATAACGAGGATGAGGCAAGGAAGTGTGCATCATAATCAATCAATTATAATTATAGCCAAAATAGAAATATAACCATGCCACCAAAAAGCTGCTCAGTCAGCAGCAAACACGTTCACTTTGGTGGGATGTGCAGCTACAAGCGATAAATCAGTACAGACCGAGAAACTGTAGCCGTGGCCACAAAGCACAAAGGCTTTTTTGTGTGGCTGTTGAGTTTTACATACGAGGGTCGTTAAATTTAAGCACAAAGAATTTAATTGTGCTGTTGAAATTAAATTATTTTCTTGGATTATGTTTTTTTCTTGAATGCAACTTATGATAGAAAAATAATTCCATACATAGCATAATAATGGCTTCCAACCATTACTATCCACGTCAACCTAGCAATCAAAATGCCATAACTAACAACTTCGAATCACTTTTTACGACAGTGTCAAACCCTCTCAGTTTTGCTCAAATAACTATTAATCTCGAAAACTCACATTAAACTCACTTGGTGTCAGTTCTTGTGCGAAAGCCCATAAACTCTAAAAGCACATGATAGGCTGTCCAGAACATGATAGATGCAAGGATCTAACTGCAGCTGCAATGAGCTCTCAACTCAGACAAGAACACATAACCTTTTACAGCTACGTCACTTGTGCCAAGAAAATTTCTACAAGATATTTGGGCTTTAATTTTAATTTACCATTTCTAGAGTAAATTAAGTTCTCTGGACAATTAGTGGACTGAACAGCACAGACAACGTGTGTGAGTAATGTGTTGTACTTGTCGTGTGTGTCACTAGTGGTCTCTTCGTTGAGAGCGAAGAGTTCTCGGAGTTCGCCCAGAGAGAAGTGACGCTCCACATCCTGCTCTTCATCCACCACACAGCTGCTCAGGGCTTTTTTATGGGCCTGCCTTTGTAGGATCTTCTCTTCAATTGTTCCCGTCTGTCGGGAAACAAGCACATTTCAAAACTGGTAAATCTGTAACCAGCTCAGTGTAGATTTCAAAAGTAACCTGCTGTACTAAAACACTGAATGTGAGGTCCTAAACATTGTTGAAAATGCACTGAACTGACAGAGAGAAGTCGGTAGATGTAGCAGGTCTTCTTCTGACCATCTCTCCACACCCGAGCCATTGCTTGCTCGTCATTCGCTGGGTTCCAGTCGGGATCAAACATCACCAAGCGGTTAGCACCAATCAGATTGAGGCCACATCCACCAGCCTTACTACTCAGCATGAAGATGAACTCTGGGTTCTGAGAAAAAGATGTCTTCAGACGCTGTTCAGAAGTCTTTCAAAGCTCTCAATATTGCTTCAAACTGATTTTCCAACTCACCGACGGGCTGTTGAACTTTTCCACAATCTTGGCTCTTTTCTTGATAGACATTGTGCCATCCAGCCGAACATAGAGGTATCTGACAAAGACACAAAGGAGGAGGAATTAAAATCATTTAAATAGCGCACTTAAAATAGTGATTACTGCAAATATACCTTCTAGATCTGCAGAGCTTTTCAAAGAGATCCAGAGTCTGTGTGTAGTTGGAGACAAGCACCACTTTGTCTCTTGTTGTGGTCTTTGTCATTGCCAGAATGTAGTCGAGAACCAGCATTTTCCCTGAAATAAACAAAGCAATAAATAGAGAGGGGAGGCTGCATGACTTCAAAATAGCACCACCCTTGAGACACATTAGGCACATATACAGAAAATTAGTCTTGAGAAAAGAAGGCAATAATAAAAAAGTTAATTCTTATAAAACAATATTTTATTTAATATTATGTAAATGTAAAATGTAAACATTAGACAAGCTATTAAATTGTGAAAACAACCCTGTTCACATTTTTACTTAGCTTACCTATCTGACTTAATGTTCTGATTACATTCTACTAATCTAATGCTAATCTTCTTCCAGCTAGTAAGTGTGGATGACTTGGAAGACCATCAGAGGAGCTGCACCACGATATGCTGTGCATGTTCTTACCAGAGAGCTGAGGTTCAACATCTTTGGTGGAGTAGTTTGGAGGAAAAAGTTCTAATGCCCCTTCAAATCCCTCCTCACGTTCCACACACTTCTCATAGATAAGAGCTGGATCTGAGAAAGATGGCACTCATTTATATTTTTTCCAAGCAGAAGATAATTCTAGATGTAAGACGACAATCTTGTTTTCTATTAATAGTTTACATTTTAGCTAAATTATGAGAGGACAATTTTTCTGATGATCACTGTAGTGTTCATAGATGCAACATTTTGTGTTACATTTTTCTCACTTACGATTGCACAGTTTCTTGAGCGATGTGATGGAAGACAGGGAGGAGACACTTATTTTGCCCTTTTGTAATGTCTCAATGGGTTTGGCCTGCTTTAGAAAGTGTTTATAGAGCTCTGTCTGTAGAGGGGTCAGCCTGCAAGGAATCATAAAGAGACACAAATTGAAATCAAATTCCATGTAAATTAAATCCTGTTTACATTTTTGTTTTGGGACACTCCAAACTCCCAAAACACCTCCCACAGGACACCCCGAGGGACACGTTCGAATGCCTTCAAAAAGCCTACAAATAATGAAAGAAATGGTATGCTTTAATCTATGCACTAAGTCTGTTGAACCTCAGTATCATTCTCACTACAAACTGTAGCAATACTGACAGAACATTCCACGTCAGGTTTACACAAAATAAAACAATTATAAATGAAACAATAAGCATGTAATATCTTTTAACACTTATATCAAATTGTACCCTGGCCTTAAAATCCATGCGGTTACAGCAATCTGACAGCATAAGGTTTAATTTAATCATTATAAAAACTCACTGTAAAAAAAATAGTTATTGAGAAAAAGCTTTGAATATCATTTTGTCAAAAGACTGAAACAATGATGCTGGTATATTATATCGTGCCACTGATAGACATGAAAGATTTAAAAATAAAAAAACAAAAACATAAATTGTATCAAAGTGTCCCAGACTCTCCGCAGATGCAGCTTTGCTATTGGTATGAGAAACCTATATGATATCCTTCCTGAGTACTCCATATATGGCATGGGTTTTTTCATTTATTCATTTTTAACTTAATTTTTTTTTTTAATCCTACAATACTGCTTTCTTGAGCTATTGTGTTTCCAAAACGTGGCTCTGATACGAGATTTTTAGTAGATGCATGTATGGTTTCAATTTGAAAACCCAAATTTTCATCTTAGTTGATTTATCCTGTTCACAAGATTTTCAGACAACTTGAACAATAACCTTGAGGTCAAAGTCACCAAGATTTTAACTTTGAGATTTTTAATAGACGCACCTATAATATCAATCTGAAAAAAAAACCCTGCGTCACCTCGTTCTCAAGTTATTGTGTTCACAAAGTTGGGTGTCCATGGTGCCCAGCACCCACCCAGCCAGCAGAGTGATGACAATTTATAAAAATTTAAATATTAAAGAAGTTATCTCTGCTTAAAAAAAGAGGGTTCTTCATGTTGAGCACCAATCTACCTACCTGCAGCACACAATCTGCTCAATTTTCATAGGAAGATACTTGGACAAGATATCAGATGTCCTCCTTATCAAACACCTGTTGATACAGAATATGGTCATTACAACAGAAGCAGAATAAAAGAGAGCTCAGTTTGTTGAAGACATTCGTCTAAACACAAAACATATAAAAAAATATTTATTTTTAGGATCCTTGTGTTTACTTGACTCTGTCTGACAAAGACAAAACAAAGGAGCAGGAATTAATATAATTTAATTAACACAATTAAAATAGTTTCTCCAAATGTATCAGAGATTATGCTGCATAATCTAATTCTAAATCGAATCTATGAAAATCAGATAATGAAACAAAAACATGCTGCATTCAATTACAAAATTATATCTTAAAAGAAATCAAAATAAAAGCTAAAAGCCTAGAAATTAACAGGAACAGGTCATCTTATGAACAGGACATAAGATTAAATAAAAGTTTCATCCCCTCTGTGTGTGTCCCAAGGATCCCAGGGGCTATGTTGTCTGGGGAGAGGGAGAGCCATTCAGAACCCCCTGTGCTGCTTTTTGAACAAAATGAAACAAGTGTGGACATTTCTGCAAGACAATGATGCCAAACATGCAGCCGAGGAAACTTTCAATTGGTTTCAGAGCTGCTACAATTACCCGGCCATTCAGCTGACCTGAATCGACCTGTGGGAAGAACTAAAGCTCAGAGTTCATAGAAGTGGCCCACAGAACCTTCACAACCTGAGAAATGCATGCAACTAGGCTCTCCATACAGGAAATGTTGAAGCCGTCATTGCCAACAAAGGCTTTTGTATGAAGTATGAAATCAATTTCAGTAAGTGTGTGAAATACTTTTTTCCTGTATCATTTCTCATTATTACACATAATTTATGAACAGCTATGGGTTCTTTACATGAGTGGATTGAATGGATTGAATGACATCTGGTGAGAATTTTGTGTCAATAGCACTTTTGAAAATATATTTACTTAGAAAACAGCACCAGCACCTGCCTCAAGGCAGTTTATATTATAAGGTAAAGTACTTTAGTGTTGTGTTGCATGAACTTACCTGTTAACTATGCTGATTAGCTCCTTCAGTTTTTCTTCCCCACTCAGTCTTTCTTTATCACTGGCATCTGCATCCCGTCCCTTAAGGATGGGAAGTTCGAATCGCTTTTTAAATTCCTGGGATGTGCCTGCCATCCAGATGAAACGTTAAACAACTCTGATCAGAAAAGAGCTTTTTACCCATTTCTGTATTTGTAATGCTGCTTACCAAGAATACCAGCATTAACAAAGTGGACCAGGCTGAAGTACTCCAGAAGGTCATTCTGTATGGGTGTGCCTGATATCAGCACTCTCCTCTGGGCACTCATGGTGTTCAGGGCCTGATATGTCTGGTTGTCAGAGTTCTTAAGCCGATGGCCCTGTAGAATACAATAGTACTGTTACATCCTAACTTCGAGAGTTCTTGATAGCTCTGAATTGTATGGATAAAGTGAAATACTTCGTCACAGATGATAAGTCCAACTTTTCCCCTGTGCAGAACCTCAGCGTGCAGTCGAAATGTCTCATATGAAATGATGAGGATGGGTGTGTGTGCTCTCAAGCTGCGCTGCGAAATGAAACTCTCTGAAAGAACAGAAAATAAACAAATGACCCTTTAGGGAAAGCTCATCTAACTATTTAAACAATATTAGCAATAGCTCTCAAGTAAAACCATCTTCTCTTAAACTTAAGTCTGCTTGGGCAACAATTTCAATCATGTACACTCTATGACAATGTTTAGAATATTTTTATTCTACTGAAAAAAACTTTTCACTGACAATCACTGAAAGGTCCTCCTTAAGCTGGCAAAAGATATAATGCTGAGATCAAAGATTATTATACTCAGACAATCTGGGGATACACTTCTTTTTGTTTTTTCTTGGCCAGCTGACCAATCAGAGACTGAGCTTTTTAACAGGGCGGGCTCGAAGAGACAGGAGCTAAGACTATAACTTTGGTCCATTGCAAAGCTTTTCCAACAACCTTTCTGTGGATATTTATAATGAGAGAGAAATTAAAGTTAGATACCTAGTTGTCTATTAATGCCTTCCTTTGTTCCTCCATCAATGGCCAATGGTGTGATACGTGTTCCCAGCCACTTTCTGACTTCATTATACCAGTTATGAACCAAGCTTGAAGGTGACACAACAATGGCCTTGTCTATCTCTGGCTTAGTATCAGGGCTTTGGCGTAGCAGGGTCCACATGAGGGTGATGCACTGCAAGGTCTTTCCCAACCCCATCTCATCTGCCATGATGCAGCCATAAGATCCTGGTATGCGTTGGCCCGTCACACACTCCCACATGAACTTTACACCCTTAAGAAATTAAAGACATTAAATGTGAATTTCAAAGAAAAAAACATCACTTAAGGTGAACTACACTGCTTTTTTGGAGCTGTCTGTCTTCTTACTAGTTGGCATAAGATATTAAAGTTTCAGAAGCAGCTTGCAAACTACCTTTGGAGGACTGTAACAAGCTGGATTTGTGGCTAGCTGTGCCATGAGGTACAAATACAATGTTAAATTAAACCGTGACAACATCCAAAACCATTGAAGACATTAAGAATAACTCTAACTGTGCACAGACACAAATCTGTGATTCATTACCATTTTCATTCATATTTTACAAACAAATTTAGCAATTTGTTTGCACTAAACATGTGTGGAAACAAATGAAGACTTGGCAGTCTTGGGTAATTTAAACAGAAGTATTTAAAGACAAGAAGTTTTACATTACAGTTTTTTAATATTCTTGGTTAAACTAACATTTATTCTCTTATAATAATTTAGAGATGATTTCTTTTTGTAAATCTAGAGTCAAGCATGAAATATTCCACAGTACATGTTTAATACTATGATACCGTTGTATGATATGTGCAATACAGTAGCATAGAGTAGTTTATGTGTAAAGATATCTTGTGTTTACCTGTCTCTGATGGGGTCTGAGCACTTTGCCTAACACTGGATCCACAACCACATGAACGGGTAGTTTTTCTCTGAAAAGAGCAAAGATAGCTTGTGTCACACGAGTATTTTTTAAATCACAAACATGAACCGCACTCTGACAAGAAAGTATTGAGTAAAAGATGATGTATTGGAGAAGGAGTTGTGTTTTTGACCTACTTGTCAGCTTTGATCAGGTCATGGGCACTCAGACCTGGAGGCTCGTAAAGAATCAGAGCATCTTCGGCAAAAGGATCATGGAGTGGTCTTCTCACTCCTGCACGCTTTAAACCAAGTGCCCTAATTCCCAGTGATCCTGTAGGTATTTCATTAACACAGCAGTGAAGTAATATGCCTGCTGTACTAAAATTAAAAGAGCCATAGTGAGAGAAAAATGTTACCTGCATAATTTGGAATAGGAATTTTAAACGGTTTGGACAGGATACTTTGAATAAATGCCTCCTGCAGAAAAGATTTTTAACAGGTAAGCCTCGTTAAATCATTAAACTTTATTCACACACAAAATCTATACAGAGATATTTATCTGACAGCTTTTAACAATGCTTACATGTTTTTCACCATCCATACATGCAGGACGGTTGTTGATCTGCGTCAGAGGCTTTCTATGGCTGGAAATGTGGTTTTCTCTCATTTCATTATCGCCTTTTCTTCTTTTCTCCTGCATAAAAAATATAAATAAATAATTAAAATGTTTTTTTAAATATCTGTAAATGGCATACACCATAAATTAGGCCTCCCACTTTCTTCCATGGCTCTTTAAAAAAACAAAACAAAACAACAACAAACATTCAGCAGGTTATCCACTGCTCTAAATGTATGTATGTATGTATGTATGTATGTGTATATATATATATATATATATATATATATATATATATATATATATATATATATATATATATATATATATATATATATTTATTTAGGAAAATCATAGGTCAACGCACCAAACTATTAGGTCGCAGTTAATGGCTTGAATCCCTGTTCATATACTGACATTTCTGGATGTTTGTTTTGTAATTCATAACTCCTGAAAAAAGTAAGCACATTATATTTGTGTGTGTCTTTTAAAAGCAAAAACACTAATGAGGAAGCTGTTTACAGTCTTTTAATAACATACACAAGTGGCAAAAAATGATGGCTGGCTAGATGTGTATAACTCATATTTGTATAATTAAACATATAAAATTACTGTCGCATCTTTACCTTACAATATTAAGCGTCTTGAGGCGGCTGTTGTTGTGATTTGGCGCTACAGTGGTCCCTCGTTTATCGCGGGAGTTACGTTCTAAAAATAAGCCGCGATAGGTGAAATTCGCGAAATAGCCAACTTTATATTTTACAATTATTATAGATGTTTCAAGGCTGTAAAACCCCTCACTACACACTTTATACACTTTTCTCAGACAGGCAAGAACATTTTCAGATTTTCCTCTCTTGTTTAAACACTCTCAAAGTTCAAACCTTCGTAGAAAAATAAGTCCAGTATTATAGAATGAAACCAAAGGCACCCACAGGTGCATTTGATGGTGCAAAACCAGGGGGGTTAGGGGGGTTAGGGGTATTATGACCCCCCCAGTAATCAGACGCTATCAATATAATCCCCCCAATAAAATTATGAATTATCTTGCAGAAATAGGCTGTTGATTTTCTTTACTCATTTCAATTATTACCAGCAAAATAGTTGCATGTTTAATCATCTGGAAATTTACCCAGATTTATTTATTTATTTAGACAGAGATCTTGAACCCCCCCAATGTTCAGCACAAAGTTACGCCCATGAACATACAGTACAGCACTTCAGAGTCACACTGCTAGCGATCGAAAATTTATGTAAATTTGACGTGCTGGACGCTGTACAGGAGATGCGGTACGGAGGAGATTGATTGACAATGGTCGACAGCCAATCAGGACGCAGAACACGATGTGCTATAAAAAACAAAAAACAAACATGTAAAATTGCACAAAAAAAATCCGCGAATCAGCGAGGCCGCGAAAGCTGAACCGCGTTATAGCGATGGACCACTGTATACAAATGAACCTGAATTGAATTGAAAGTTTTAATAGGAAAACCCTTAATCTAAGAAATCAACTTGGGATGTAACACCTACAATTTAAAACATCCTATTCTCCTAGGATGCCTAAAGGCTAAAGTACACGCTTACTTTCCTATTTGAAATGATGTCTAAAGGCAGGTTTAAAAAGGTGTGACACAGGTCAAGAAGCACTCCAACATTAACACCTTAGCTCCAGCAGTGGTCCTGTACTTACAGGTTTATGTGTCCACTCATCTTCACAGTAGTCTCCCTCCTGCTTGCGTTTGGCAATCTGACTGGGAGCGAGACTCCTCCGCTGGGACGGAGGTTCATATATTGGCATTACAATTTCTTAATGAACATCCTAATGTAGTGTGTAGGCCAAATGAAATAACTACGAATACGGCTTATTACTTACCATTTCCACGTCTATTCTATGTGGCTGTAGTAATGCTGAGACGTCTCGCCTCGCCGTGTTGCTAGCGTTTGTTCGTAGTTACCACCTCTGTCTGCTTCTTGTCTGTGCCGGTGTACTCCTCCGGTACTATAAACACTTGTTTAACAAATACGTGTTCCTAGCCTTAACGTGAAACGCACTACTAGGTGTATATAGTTAATAGCAAAAGCACGATAACGTCAGTATACATAAAGTATACGGCGCATTTTCCTCCTCGATTCAACTTGGCGCTAATTGTTGTACAACACTACGGAAAGCCGGAAGGGCAACAAACTGTTGTAGGCTCGATCTTTATTCGTCCTGTTCAATGAAGCAGAATACCCGTTGAGTTCAGTCTGTTATTAGTGACATTTCTTTTCAGCGCTTTATTTGAAATTATAAAGTGAACAGTCAGTCATTACAGTTCAGTTTGTACAGTAGACATACCAGGCAAATAAGAGTAACAATTAGCAGTACAAATAAAATAAGAAGGGTAAATAGGTAAAGGGGGGGGGGGGGGAGAAAAAAAAGAGCGATGTGACAGAGTTCATAATAGCTTTGTACTTGAAAATTGTATCTGTGACAGCTAATTTGTTGCTGTTATTAGTGACATTGCAAACACCCTTCAGTAACCATTCCGTCATTGACAGGAAGCTCAGTCATGCTTTTCAGTCTTGAAATTGAGCAAAAAGTAACAAAAAGTAATATCAATGACACTCTGGCACTTTGTAACAAACGGTGTGGTTGATTGTCCCGATGAAAAAGTTTTTTGTTTTTTCCCCAATTTTTTAAAACGTGTTGATGGATCAATAAGTTTAGAAATTAACACAGCCTAATGTTGATTTATTTAAACTATGAATATGAACTAATGACTATTTTGAATTATTCTATTCTGTAGATGTGGCTGGCTTTTGTAAACAGCACTCTGTAGCACCTGCCCGACGGCAGCAGTTTGGATGGTTTATATCCGTGATTTGAGGGGTACGCTTAGGCATTAGTGATGGGTCGTTCGCGAACGAAATGGCTCTTAGAGCCGTCTCTTTGACGTGAACGACACGAGCCGACTCCTTATCGCGAGCCGTCACATGTTTGTTTTTTTTTCCCTTTCTCTCAGCCTCTCTCTCGCACTTTTTTCCCGCTTCACTCCGCACGTGAGTCTTGTGCTTTACGCTGGGCAGAGGGGGGAGGGGCGGTAGTTACACTCAGTAGCACAGGAACAGAGCCGGAGGGAGAGAGAGAGAGCCAGGGACAACAACTTCACATTAGAAAGGTATAGTAATCATCCACAACTATTTTCGGTTGCAGATGATAAAGGATTCAGAAAGTTTATTCATGCAGGCCCATATGACAGAGAATATGCATCTTCTTTTTGTTTTTATATTTTAATTTATATTTAATTGTGTTGTGGTTTGCAGTGTTTTGTGTTGTTTCACTTTAAATTTGTAAAAGGAAAAAGCTGAAAATTTAAATAGTTAAAAGTTGAAATGTGAATAGCTGATTTTTGTATTATATGATTTATTTATTACATTTTATGTGGAGTGAATAAATAAAAGTATATTTACGGTGATAAAAGTATATTTACGGTGGCCCCTAGAGACAAAGCACATACTCCGAAGCACGTACAAACTCAGAAGCACGTAAAAACTCAAAACACGTACAAAAGACAACAGAAGTGCTCCAGGATGCTGGGCGCAGTGTTGAGCTTTTGTTACCTAGTGGCTACACAAGCCAGCAAGTACCAACGACCGGATTTGGTGTGTTTATATATAAACATATATAAATAAAACCACTTTTTTTACGTTAGTAATTCCTTTTGTGCATAATTTTATATTATTGTTAATAATAAATTAATTAAAGCAACAAAACAACCTGAAGATCCGGTTCGGAGCCGAAAGAGCCGGCTCTTTTTAGTGAGTCGAACCGAAAGAGCCGGATCTCTAAAAAGAGCCGGAAATCCCATCACTATTAGGCATGTTCTCTGGCGTTTTCCTAACACTCAGCCAACGTATTTGCCCGTAACCAAACTGCAGGGGGTGCAACAGGGCCTCTGTGATGTCCTTAAGGTAGCTTAACACCAGGATCGACTCCCTTCATGACCACAAATGTCAGGGTGATAATTAAAGCAACGTTTTACAAAACAATGCAGAATGTATGGGAAACTGTATTAAAATGTAGAAACTGACTGAAATCCTTTTCGGCTTTGCTAAGACTGATGATGAATAATAAAAAAAACACTTTCATAAAATGTACTATAGATGTCTTAAAACTAGTTTTGCTAATACTGTACGGATTGCATAATTTTAAAATGCAGTAAATTACCCACTGTGAACCAGTTGTACATATTTGTTTTTTATCTCCTTCCACGCTCTGCACATCTCTGGTAAATCACCACATTCATTTTTCAGGGCAAATTCACCTTTTACACACGAGTAAGAGTGCTGCTTGCTCAACTGTCTGTATAATTTGCATTACATTAAAACTATCGTCACTTCTTAATGATTCAGAAAAGCAGCAACCCTACCGCTGCCTGTCTGTAAAACTTTCTGAGTGAATGTCATTGACGTGGATTTTTCCTTTGAATAATATTAATCACCAAAGATTTGTGAATAAATTTATACTAAAGTGTAACTTAAAAATATACAGAAGTCATTTCCACTTGATAAAATTATCTGGCAAGTCAGAATACGCCTGTTTAGTTTATTTGGCTTGCTCAGTCAGTTTCCGGTGCACAGCTGCATTCATGAAAACTGTGACATCAGATTATCACTCTTTTTATCTTAGGATAATTGTAAGAGCATGTACTCTTCTCAGGAGAAATTGCCGCCGGCGTCAATGAGGTTGTTTTGTGAGTGTCTCCTGTCACAGATCTTCAAAGAAATCACCCCAGCCCTCACTCCAAACAGCTGATAAGAGTTACACACCCGCTCACATCTATAACGTTCAGTTCAGTTCAGTTCAGTTTTACTTTGTTTATACAGCGCCAAATCACACCAAAAGTCGCCTCTATTCGCTTTATACTGTAAGGCAGACCCTACAATATTAGCCACATGTATACATGTGTTAACATTTATTAGAACATATATGTAATGTATTAGACCATTAACAATGGTCTTTGAAAGCCTGGAGAGAACTTTAAAAATATTACAGTAGTTGAAAGTCTGGCCTCTCTTATGCAAAATTTAGAGAAATGATGGATGAATGATGGCTCAAGACTTTTAAGTTTAAAGAAATTTAAAGGATTAATCTATTACAGAAAAAATGTAGGTCATGCTCATAATTCTAACAGAAGTCTGAACAACTAACAACCCATCAAACAAATCAAACAAGAACAAGAAACTAAATGAAAAGGTAAGGGTTTTTTGGGTTTGGGGGGGGGGGGTGGGGTTGGTCCATTATTGACCTATGTCATTTTATTTTATTTTATTTTATTTTATTTTATTTTATTTTATTTTATTTTATTTTATTTTATTTATTTTTATTTTATTACAGACTGCACAGATCCGTAACCATCAAATCTATCAGCAAGCTCGGTGATGGTAGGAATGAAGAGCCGATAATGGTATTTGGCGATTTGAAAATCAGATTTTTTTTTCAGACAAAAAAGATAAAGGATTATGTGTATTTATGGCAAATAATATGAGTGTGAAATTTAAAAATAAGCTTCACTATCATATTATTACAAGGTTTTTATTGTGGATGTCCAAACATCTCTCTTGCCAACACAAAAGTTGCAGAGAGCCCTCTAGTGGAAAGATTATGCAAGATCAACACTCATAACATGGTTGAAGGGAGTTTCACCCATCTCATCTTTACTGATTTAATGTTCATTTATTGACTGTTATAAATGCTTATACCAATAGATCGGCAAATGGCTAATAGAAGCCTCGACCTTGCCCTATTTACTTCACAGTTTTTAAGATTGTGGCTTTGTTTTTGTAAATTAATAATGCTGGGGTTTCTAACACACCGGCACTCTTCATATTTCACTTAAGTGCATAAATAAATACTAAGAAAATATATTTTATTATTAAGTTTCAAGTTAATGTCTCCTTTCCCTAACCCTCTCTCAGCAGAGCTCCCCATGGACAAAGTGACAGCTGAACTCCAGACAGATCTGCACTTGATAATACTTGAAACAGTCTCCATATTTCATCTCTCTGAGATAAGTTACCCACAGGCTTCTCTCAAAGCTGGTTTCTCACCACTTTGTCAGGTAATTTGGCAAACAACATGACAGTTCACAGGTTTGAATGAGCAGTTTGAAATTACACTGAAAATAACAAAACGTTCTCCTCTATGTGAGGAAAGTGTTAGCTGAACAATACTGCTTTAAGCATTCAAAGGACGTTTTCTTCCTTGCGTATGTAGATTGGATTTCTAGATAATTAAAGAACCAAACTTGTAATGAACTAATTGTACTTAATAACTTTTCCTCCCTTGCCATAAGATGAAAGAAACAACTTTGAGCCACATTCAATGTATTTATCCCAAAAAGTTGATTGTGTTTGTCTGGACGTAGTGTTTTCAATGAGAGAAACATTTCGTTACTCATCCAAGTGGCTTATTCAGTCTCAGCTGACTGCAGGTTTCCCAATGTTTTAAACAGTACTTTTGCATAATGCAAACATGGTGGGAACATGCAAACTCCACACAGACAGGCCCCAGCCAAGTGGTGGACTCAAACTCAGGACCTTCTTGCTCTGAGGCAACAGGTCCAATGATCACGCCGAGCAGGTACTAAAAAAGTACCCGGTACCTGGTGCCATGACCTAATGGAAAACCCTGAAAACGGTGGTGAACTTGCCAAGTAGATTTGAGTAGTTCAGAGTAGGTACAAATGGAAAAGGGGCTCTACTCTCATTTGACTTTACATTTAGGAGACCACTGGCACCAGGTTCTCACATTGTTGGTTTCCTTTTCTTACCTTCCAGCCTGCAGTCTCTCAGTATATTTAGTATGTCAGGAAAACAATCACACAGCTTCCTGTCCTCCTGGTTCAGGACCCTCAATCACCCAAGTAAGGAAATCCCAAAAAGCTGATTCTGTTCATTTGGACGTAGTATTTTCAATGGGAGAAACATTTTGTCACTCATTCAAGTGACTTCTTCAGTCTCAGATGACTGCAGGTTTCCCCAATCTTATAAAAAGTACTTTTGCACAGTAACTGAAACAAGCACCACTGACAAACATGGGCTGTGAGGTCAGTTTCTTCATCATTATTATGCAAATTGCCATGGCAATTGATCAGCAACCGTTGATCAGTGGTCATGAGCATTATTCAAAGAGAGTTGGGGAACGGCTGCAATCACAACATTGTAAGATGGTGAAAGATGTACCCTTAGCCCCCCTCATTGATTCAGAGATGGTCTTTCCCTTTTCATGTAAATGGCCTCCTTGACTCTGCACTCAGACCAGCATTCCTCCCTGTCCAGGATGTTACATCCTCATCATTGAAAGAGTGTCCACTGGCCTGTAGGTGTGAATAGACTGAAGAGTCCTGGCCTGATGAAGTAGCCCTTCTGTGTTGTGCCATCTCCTTTGCCAGAGGTTGTTTGGTTTCCCCAACGTATAAATCATGGCAATCCTTCTGGCACTCAACAACGTGCACTATATTACTCTGTTTGTATCAGGGGACAGCATGTTTTGGGGGGTTTAAAAACCACAGCGACGCAGTGTCAGAGAAAATGCATCTCAACTGTTTCAATACTTCTGACATATATGGGATCACTAAGGGTTTTCGCTAATGTAGCAGTTGTCCTTCTCTCCTGGATTGGCTGGGGCTTTCTTTAGGTGCCTTCCCAGCTTTGACAAATGTCCAGCTGGGATATTTACATTTACTCAGGGCCTTCTTTATAAGGTTGGGGAAACCTGCAGTCAGCTGAGACAGAAGAGTCCCTAGGATGAGTGACAAAACATTTCCCCACTGAAAATGCTACGTCCAGATGAACAGAATCAACCTTTTGGAACCTTTAAGAACTTTTATCAGATGTAAAAAAGTCATACACAAGTTGTACCTTTACTATAAAAAACAAAAAAGGGAATGTTGACAAACTGAACTTTAATTGCAGGATAGTTCTAGGATATTTTACAGGATATTTTATGTAACCAATTTTATCAAGGGCAATTTATTTAATTAATTTTAAAGAAAAGGAAAAAAACAAACAAAAAAACACAAAAAACACAAAACCCCCCCGATACGATCAATTCTAAACTGTTGTTAAATATACCCACCGCAGAACCGCAGATTAATTCTTTCCCTAGCCATGCAGAATGAAATCCCTTTGAGGATGCAGAACTTCCTCCAAGTTCCAGTCCAATATAGGAGCAATGAGTAGAGCAAATCCCCAAAATAGTAAATCAAATTTATACTCTACAGTGGATTGAAAAAAAGAAGCTAAATCCTCTGTAAAATCCAGTGCATATTCCAGGGTCTTCGACTCTTATGCTCACTTTGACGAAATCCTGAGGAAATAAAACGTAATTGTTTTTATACAGTTTTAAATCCTGTTCTTCTCCCCATCGAATCACTCGATTCAGTCTTTTCACATATAATTAAAAGAGTTTAAAAATTAAAAACACTTTATTGCATGTTCTGCTTTTTATGTTGTAATTTAACATGATCTAAAAGTGTATTTGGTGACACAGAAACAGAGTATTTTAAAACTTTACATGTAGTTTGGATCCACACAAGTCTATATGGTCTGTGTGTAGGCCTATTGAGAAATGCCCACAAAAAATTGGACACATCGGCGTAACTTTGTGCTGAACATTGGGGGGGTCAAGATCTCTGTCTAAATAAATAAATAAATATGGGTAAATTCCAAGATGTTTAAACCTGCAACTGTTTTGCTGGTGAGTAAAGAAAATCAACAGCCTATTTATGTAAGATAATTCATAATTTTATTGGGAGGGGGGTTATATTGGTAGGGTCTGATTATTGGGGGTTGTCATAACCCCCAATAATCAGACAAAAGGCAATGTGGTGGCTGTCGCTGTACTATTTTCTGACCGTTTTCTTCTTCCCACATTTTTACACAAACATATGTACTTTCTACTCCTTATATTTTCAAAACTGACTCCTTAATTTATGTTTAATCCATCCGAGGGAAGTTTTTATTTTACGTCGCTGCACACCGTCAACCAATAAACCGATTTGAGCCGAAATGGAGGAAACAATTACACAGAAAAGGCAATCCTATTCATGTATCTGTCACCAGGGCATACAAACAAGTGAAAGAGGCAAAAACACAATTTATGTATCATTTATAGCACTGTGCTCAGGGGTTAAAGTGGGATAGAACGACTGCAGATGGTCACAAATTGTTGTTGCGGTACTTCAGCATCTACCTAGCACTACAGAGTAGCAAGCATTAAAAGCCGTAACATTTGTTTTTCAAATGCAGCACTTTTTGTCAGGTCATCAAATAACAGCAAATACACTAATTTATGTGCAGTTTGTTGAATACTTGAATACTGTTCATGCTAGCTAATGTAATGCTGTATTTCTCAGGGAAAGAAGATTGTGAGATAACTTCACTCAGAGAAAGATGGAAGAAAGACAGGAGAGGAAGAAAAGAGCTTATATGTAAAGATAAAGATAAAGTTATGTTTTATTTATGTTGTAAAACCTCCTGCAAAACAAACTGAGGTAACTAACTTTGTATTATTCCAGTCAATAGGCAGTGTCGTCCAGGATAAATGGGTTATCTTTTTATACTGTTTTGAATTTACAATAATGCATTGTGTTGGACTGGTGCAAGTAGGTGTGGTGTTCATGGTCAGAGTTAGATAACATCTAGTATAAGGAGAGCTGAAGATTCACTTTATTCAGTGAATCATCCTTTACAAAAACTGTATACTGTCGAGTATAAAGACAGAACAAACAGTCGGGAATGGAAATTTTAGAGGATCTTCAGTGTTTTGGACAACCTTGAACACATTATTAAGTATATATTAATGGGAAAATGTTGATATATCCAATCTTGTCAGTTTTCATCATGTGTTTATTTAAAAGCACTTGGTCCTCCTTGAAACACCCTCTACAGATAAATGGATATAGTCCAACCAGCTCTGCCATCATGTCAGAATCAGTTTTTCACTGTGAAAATTCAACATTTTATATTTAAAAAATATATTGTTGTATTTGTAACTACCAAGCTCCACCAAGAGTAGTTAAGACTTTGAGTGCTAGAGTTGTAATATAGTATAATTAACGATAAAAGCCAATCTAACATTTAGACTCAGTTATTCTATACCATTAGGAACTTTTATCTTTTACATTTGGACAAGTAATATTTCGTGGGCATTACAGGTATAATAGGAATTTTTTGATACTTTGTATCATTCTTATAGCATTCTTTTTCTGCTCTGACTTTGTGCAGCTCAAACTTTGCTCAGCCTGTTGCTGTGAGATTTAGGATGCATCGCACTAAAGATGTTCTACGTATTTTTTTGTTATTCCGTTGCCCTGTACTTATGATGTGTAATGACAATAAAGTTGAATCCAAATCCTTTTCTGTGTTGTGCTAGTTGAAGAATGGAAATCCATCATGGTAGACTACGTGAACAACACGTGAAGACAGCTAGGAAAGAATAAAATATTTCATGCACGTATAAAGTCAGAACTTCCTAGAAAGCTCTTTTCTTTTTGCCAGTGCAGGGTGACTGTGGTCACTAACTTGGTATGAATCCCCAAAAAGCCATATGACATCATACAGCATGAGTCCCTCTCAGCTATCTGAGAGATTATATGAAGCAGTGATCCTAACAGTCTGAACCAAACATCAGTCTCTGCTCTGGGGGTTTCAAAAGACGCATGATTATAGAACACTGAGTGTTCTGCTTTATAATGAGTTGTGCAACAACATATTAGTTTGCCATATGAATTGTTTATTAAACCAGCATCTGTTACACTTCCAGAGTCTTCTTTAAGACAGAGTGTGAGTGACAGTGGACAATTAGATACAAATGAAAACCTGGAGAGCTGAAGTGGAGAGCAGTCTTCTGTTCATCTTTGTTTATATCATCTACACTGACCACAAATTCATTAGTAGGAACTGTTAGAAAACAGTTTTCTGAAAGCAGTCAGAAAAAATGGATTAAAACGAGCTTCCTCTTATTATTGGATTTTTAGATCTAAATACTAAAACATGTATTTAATGTACATTGTGTATTCAGCTTGTTTTTCTAATGTCTTGTAAATTCAAGACAGTTAAGACCCTACTTCTGCATGCTCACTGGTTGATTTACTGGGTCTATCTACAACCATCTTTTCCATTTAACACAAACACACAACATGAGTCTGGTTCTCCGTGAGGATTTTCACCTACTAAGTGGTCTCAAATGAAATCAAACATTTGTTGTGTTCATACATACACACAAAAAATAGCTGTCGTGGGAAACAAGTTTAAGTTTTGTCTATGATTTCAACGTCTGACAACTTTAACTCTTAAAAACATTTAAGAGTTCACTGGTCACATGTGAGGAGTGTCAGTGTTGTGACATCTGACCTGGATGGGGAGCACTAGCTCACTACTTTTACTGTCTATTTTAATTGTTTGTTTGCTTTCTTCAAAGATTTAGCTGAGGTTTGTCATAAGTTAGGAGTCTTTAGAGCTCGAATGAGGAACTTCATCTCACTGTGTCATCAAGAAACAACTTCAGCTAAACTGGTTTCTTATGCTTTCATTTCTCAATGATAAAAACATACAAGTAGATCTACAAACCACAAATGTGTTTTTAATGAATTAGTGCATTTTGAGATTTTGGTTTGTTTGTTTACACACCACGTCTTATTTCAGACTGAAAAACTTCGCTGTACTTTATCTGTTGGATATTGTTGCATAATTAATGAGAGAATTCTTTACCGGGAAACAGAAAAATTCAGAAATTCTTTGTAATATAATAATAATACATAAAGTATTGTAATACTTCAAACTATTTTTTCCTAGATCCAAAGACACTTCATTTCAAACATACCACAGCACTTTGAGTCAACTCCTGTTTACAAGTCATGATTAATAAAGCACACCCTCTGTCAATTCTTAGGTTTACATATCAAGACAGAATAAAACATTAGGTAGTTCTTACCTGGTTTTCTTAAAATTAGTTAAATGCAACATCAGATGAACAACACATTCACTGTGTAATTAGATATTTACCCCCAAAAAATAAACTGCAGACGCAGTGAGTAGAAAAATTAGACTGCATAATTTTAGAGCTTTTATCAGCAGTAATTTGAAGTAATCATTTTCTGTATGACTAGAGTGGAGTAAAAATTCCTCCACATTTTTTACATTTTGTCAGTTAATTTTTTTCCCGTTCATTGTGCTTTGTGGGCATTTAACTCTCATCTTCATGCCGTAGTATTTCAAAGTCTGTTGTTGACCTACTGGTGTGCTTGGGATCATTTTCATTGTTGCATAACTGAAGTCTGACTAAGTTTTAGCTGTTGGACAGATTTAACCTCACATTTCACTCAAGAAATAGCTGGTATATAAAGGTGTTCATGGTAGACTCAGTGACTGCTCAACAAACCCAATGATCACCCCTTGGTGTTTGTTGTGTCTCCATGTGTGGCACTGTGCATTCATATACGGTTTTTAAAAGCTAGGCAATGCTGCCATGTTATTTTGAGACAGAGCAAATGGGCTGGTACTTAGTGTTTTTTTTAATAAATTCAAAGCACTTTCTACGACAAATCATGCCTAAGCACTTTCAAACATTCACACACACTGTGGTGGATGCATCCTGGCCATCTTGGGGTTCACCATCTTGCCCAGTGATGCTTCAGCAGTCAACCAGTTGCTTTAAGATAATTGCTGATTACTTTCCTCCTTTGAATTGTGTTAACACAATGCCAAGACTTTTATAGGGTTGGTCAAATGTGCTGATGAGCTGCTACCAAGTTTTGTTTTTTTTTGTAGGGACAAGGTAAAAAAAACTTGGGCGTGTGGTTCGACATGGTGCTCTCTTTCGAGTCTCATGTAAAAGAGATAACAAAGACTGCCTTTTATCATTTGAGGAACATAGCCAGAATCAGACAAGTTTTGTCAAGCGATACTGCAGAGGTACTTGTCCATGCATTTGTGTCCTCACGCATTGATTATTGTAATGCTCTTCTTTCTGGGCTACCAAAGAAAAGTTTTAGAGGTGTACAGATGGTGCAAAATGCAGCTGCTCGCATTTTAACAAGAACTGGGAAATTTGAGCACATTAGCCCTGTACTGAACTCTCTTCATTGGCTACCTTGTCAGGTTCGAGCAGATTTTAAGGTCCTGCTGCTCACCTACAAGGCTTTAAACGGACTGGCACCTTCATACCTCTCCGACCTTTTACATCTTTACGTTCCATCCCGTGCTCTCCGATCTCAGGACTCTGGCCTTCTAAAGGTTCCTAGAGCCAGAAAAGAGACAGTTGGAGAGCGTGCTTTTTCTTTTCGTGCCCCGTTTCTGTGGAACACCCTCCCTCAAGATATTAGGCAGGCATGCTCTGTGGAGGTTTTTAAAACTAAGCTGAAGACACATTTGTTCACCCTATCTTACATGTCTTAATTCTATGGCTTTTGGTTTTAAATTTTTACTGCTTTTATTCATTTTTTTTATCTTTTTAGTTTCAAATAGTTGTACAGCACTTTGTTTGAAAGCGCTTTATAAATAAAGTTATTATTATTATTATTATTATTATTATTATTATTATTACCTTACAGAAAATAAGCCAAAATGGAAAACAGAGCGTACAGAAATTACGATGCATTTCATATATCGTAATGATCTAACGAATTAGACACCCTCGGATGCCCTTTATTAATTAAGAAATGCTAAGGACCAGAATCTTTTATTATGCCCTGACATGTAAAACCTTATAATTTAAGGAGGGTATACTGTCTTTTTATTGTGACTGTATATTTTCCATAATTCAGAGGTAGTTTCCCCAATCATGCTCATGCCTCAAGCTTCCTTATTTGGAAGAAGGGAAAATTAATTTTTAATTAAAAAAAAACATGTTTAGCTTGAATTAATAGTTGACTGACAGTACATTTAAGTAAGCTTTACTTAGAAATTGTGCAGCTAGCCCTGCAAATGGTGACCTGTCCATGGTGTGACTCTCACCCTGTGAGAGCCGGGATAGGCACCAGCCGCTGTCTTAAAAGTTAATATCCTTCTCTAGACAAATGACTTCTCTGGGCTTTAAAACACTTTCTGTTTTTTAACAGGTGGTAGGTAGAAACCTGTGGATGTTAGAGGAAATGAGTTAAAATTGCCACTTTGATTAATGTAACAAAACGTACACTTTAATTAGACTTAAATAAAACTGAAAAAATCTCACCCACCCTGGTCCTTTCACAACAATCTCTATTACATATGGTGCCTTTTTTTATCTGTTTTTCTGTACATACTTCTTTTTACATAGTATGTACAGTGACAGTGTACATTTGATCTATGTGGAGTGTGTATTTCTGAGTCAGTGAGCTGTATAGACACACTATGACTTTCAGCTGTATTATGGAAAGAAACACATCCAAATTGAGATTCACAGTCAAACATCACCATGTGTGAAAAGATACGCAGACATACTTGTGCAATAACACAAGCGCTCATCTTCGGGAGGCATTAAGCAAATATCCTTAAATAAATACAAAATAAATTAAATCATATAAAAGAATGTGTTAAAAAATTTAAAAAAAAAAGAAATTCTGTTACATATTAAAACAAATCGCAAACACAAGTAACAACAGTACTTGCTCATAGACAAAGAGCACAAAGAGTACAGATGGCTACAATCTGTAAACAATTATGGACAGAAGGACAAACATGCATGGAGACAGACACATCCACATGTCATCAGTGTGTAGAAAGGACTAGTGGACCTAAGGTGGTGGTGGATGAGGACTTTTTCTCTGGGATGGGAGTATTATGGAAGAGCTGTCACTTCTCACTTCCCTGTCAAGAGGTATGGGCTGCAGTGCTGTGTTTGACAGCATTATTGGCAGTGCTGCTATCAGCTGCTTTCCTGGATGTGTTGCTCATAGATGGCTCAGGACTGACTGAACAGCACCAAATACTATGGCAGAGTGAAAGGAAATGAGCGTTTCATCAAAATTTCCAGAGTGCAAGGTCATTTACATTTTTTCCACACCAGAAACCACTGAAGGTTACTATTTTGTTCGCACTATAACTGTGTACAAGTTTTAGTGTAATTGTATGGTGATAACATAGCCATCGTTGATATAGGAAGAATTAAAATATTCTCCCAGTTACACAAATACCTGCTTAAGGCGAGACACTACCGTTAGTGTTTTTGTGTTATTTTGGTTTCATAGTATGTCTTCTTTCGGAATAGTGGAAAGAATACAAAAAGATATACACATTTAGATTTATTTTTCTGCACTGGACATTTATGCAATTGTTTCATAATGCAGAATTTCTCAAATGTGAGTTCTCTCAGTCAGATACCGGGCAACTCAGTGTTCAATATTCTTTGAGACATGCACATGAGAAGCCAGAGATGTATCCACCAATCTTTCAGATAGACACAACTCTATCACCTGACCCACAGCTGCCACAACTACAAGCTGTCCCAGGTGGGCTCTCATCCATGTACTGACCAGACCAGAAGTCTTTCTTAACTTCTGAGATCAGACGAGCTGATCTCAGGGTGGAATCGCCTCATGCTATCAGTAGTGACACTGAACCTAGTGTCTGTAATATACAGTGATCCATACACTGCTTAAAAAAAATTAAAGGTACACTTTGAAACCACATCAAGTCAACTCAGTGGGGAAAAAAGTCATGTTGGGTATTTATTTTAATATGGACTTGGTAATGTTAGGAATTGAAGAATGCCACATCATTTGAGGGAAATAAAAATTGTCAACATATAAAAGGCCGAATTCAAAGATGCCCCGAAATCAGAGTTAAAAAATGATGCAGCAGGTTAGTCCATTTCGCAGAAATTTCATTGCCGCAACTCAAAATGCTGCAGTATTTTAATAGTTTGTATGGCCCCATGGCCCCCTTAACACCATTGAGGCATGCTCCTAATGAGAAGACCGATAGTGTACTGGAGGATCTCTGTCCAGATCTGGACCAGAGCATCAATGGGCTCCTGTTTTGTGTGGACTGAAACATAATGTCCCAGAGGCGTTCTATTAGTTTAGGTCAGGAGAGGGTGGGGGCCATAAGTGGTATCAAATCCTTCACCCACCAACAACTGGGGAGGAAACCAGGACCCACTCCACCAGTGTAGGGTCTGACAATCATTCCAAGGCTTTCCTCCCGATACCTAATGGCAGTCAGGGTTCTGTTGCCTAGCCTGTAGAGGTCCGTGTGTCCTTCCAAGGATATGCCTTCGCAGACAGTCACCACTCACCACCAAACTGGTCATAATGAACAATATTACAGGTTCTCCATGGCTTCTCCAGACCCTTTCATATCTGTAACATGTGCTAGTGGTGGACTTGCAAATTCTGGTATTCAATGGCAAATGCCAATCCGACTCCCTGGTGCCAGGCAGTGACCATAGGGCCCACTAGAGGACGTCAGCCATCCTCATGAAATCTATTTCTGACTGTTTGGTCAGAGACATTCCCACCAGTGGCCTGTTAGAGGTAATTTTGTAGGGCTTTGGGTTGTCCTACTGGTGGATCTCCTGGAGTAAGTACTTGTCTCCTGGAACCTCCAGACATGGCAAACTTTCTGGCAATGGCACGTATTGATGTGCCATGTTGGTGGAGTTGGACTACCTGGACTACCTGTGCAGCCTCTAAAAGGTGCAGGCACTGCCATTGTCACCAATAGTGATAATGACCCTAACCAAATGCAAAACTAGTGGATATAAACAGTCAGAAAAGACGAGGAGGGGAAAAAATGTCATTCACCTGCAAAGCCATTCCTGTTTTGGGTTTTTTCTCACAGACGCTCCTCTAGTGCACCTAGACTTAATGAAATGTTAATTGAAGTAACATCAAAACAATTGATACAACCTTCTCTGCTACTTATCTGACCAGCTCAATATCACAGAAGTTGGTTGACTTGATGCTATACTCTGATTAAAAAGCATCCCTTTAATTTTTTTAGAGGACTGTATATGAGGAGATTGAGGTTTTAGTGTGCATGATTTCTTTTAACCATTTTCAGTTTGTTCAAATGTGGAAACTCCACTTTAATAACCCTTTTTAAACAGATTCAGGGCATTCTATGCGTTATTCAGAGCCTAGTTTGTGATAAAGTATTGCAGAAGATGAAATAGTTGTCTCCTGAAAAAGTATTCTCCTGTACTGTGTCACTCATCTTACCAGGTCTGACCTTTAGTTCTGTAATTCCAGACTTTTCAAGATCTGCATGTTGGAAGTAACTTGTTATGTTAACATTTCTCAACAGTGAGCCACATAAACAGCCAGCTTTTTTCATAATGCCGCATACAAAATGTTTTGTTCAATTCAGACCTCATGTGTAGCACGTACTAACAATTATAGTGATCAGAGCTGTCTGTGTGCTAGTGTTCATGCTCTCTTCACAAATTGTCTAATTAGTCAGAAAGGCTGTCACATTATCTTTTTCTTTAAAACCACAGGTGTTTAAATCATGTTTAATTATTACTTGTTATTAAACCCTGTCTTTCTTCCACAGCGTCTTTTGTTATCGCTCACTCAGCTCTGTTTTTTCCCCTTACTCCCAACCAGCTACAGCAGATGGCTGTTCCTTCTACCAGAGGGTTCTTCCTCCTAAAATAGATTTTTTTCTTCCCACTGTCATTAAGTGCTTGCTCTTAGAGGGTAGCCTGATTGTTGGGAATTTCTGTCTATCATTGTAGGGTCTTTACCTGACAGTATACAGTGCCTTGAGGCGACTATTGTTGTGATTTGGTGCTACATAAATAAAATGAAATTGATCTGTGTTTGATTGTTGCAGTCACACACAATGCAGCACGCAGTGTGTTTGAACAGCAGCTTTGTTCTCACTGGCAGCAAACAAAATTCAAAATGTTTTCAGCTGCCATAACTTGACCCGATCCCTGTGCCGATGATCTTTACTGCTCTATAACTGTTTGGACAGTACTGAAGACTGCAGAAAGTGGAATCCTCTGGGACACTGGTGTATGCTGAAGTAGGAAAAAACAAAGGAACATTATGTAATAAGCAACAAGGAGTCAACCTTTGAGGTCAGAACTCCAAGAGTGCCACTGAAATGAACCTGTGAATCTAATGAGCTGAGATCTTTCCTAAATCCCTCCTATTCCTCTACCCTAAGTGGATACTGTAGAAATGTATGTGAAGGCACACACTGTACTGTCATGTGAAAACCTTGTAACGCTAATATAAAACATAAGTGTTAACTACGCCTGGAGAAACAGAAAAATAGCAGTTTCATCTGAAAATGCTAAATGGACATATTCAAATCAAGGCAGTTTTCTGATGCTTTTAGGAAAGTAAACACATTGCAGATTAAGCATCCAGCAGCAATAAAATGTGTATTTCGATGTTCTTGTGCTGGGGGACAGTACTGAAATGTGATGGAGCAAGTTAAAGGGAGTGCGGAGGAAGCAGGAGTGAGTGAGTATGGAGGATGACTGTGTGCAGCTGGGGGTTATAGGATTCCATCCATGAAACTGGTGTCTAGCCGCTGGATGAGCACCCGGATAAAGGACATCTCCTTGCGAGTATTTTCAAAGATGACCCTAGGATCATCAGACTGGCAGCGCAGACAGTTGGGAGCCATAACCATGGCCAGGTTGTTCACATCCATCTTGGTGATGGCCACATTAGCAGGCTGGGCAAATACCTAGACAAACACAAGGAAAGATCTCTATCTAATAAATGCAATAACATTTCAAGGTCTTAAGCATACTGTGATGATCTGGTAGGCATAATATTACAGTGCTGGAAAAAGATTATGTTTTGTGTTTCTCTAAAGCTCATATCTGATCATGGTCATTTAATTTAGCAACACTATGTAAATGTGACTCCCATTGTGCTGCAGCTTTTTTGTTTTAACAACAGTTCTCAGCTTTTCAGAACTGTTGAGACCAACTGCTGTAATTTTAAAAGCCAAATGTTTTCAGATTCTTTAAATAAAATTTCATCGTATTCATAGTTTTCCATAGTCTCCTTTGTTGTAGTTTCTGCCAAAATTCACAACATATTTTCAGTGGTAATAGATCAGTTTAGTGTGGATTGGTATTAAGATAACCAAATATCAGTTATGTTCCTCAAAAATGTTATACATCATTATATATCATTCAGAAAAACTTGAAATGTGCACTCTATAAATGGTTGTTCTTGTCTCAGTGATTTCCAAAATCACAGAACAGTTGTTAGAGAACAGTTTTCCACTCAGTCCATCTCAAATAAGCTTGGGCCCAGGCAGAACACACCGTTTCTGGATTATACCTGTTGCAACACAAATGCTGAAGAGTAGATGATGAAATAGCAAAGTTCTTTGCAGGTTTACACTAAGAATCATTAACATGTATGTAGAGCAGTCTTTTATCTGCTCTACATACATTCTTCTCTATAACCCACCTGCTCTCAGATGCTGTTTTAATATCCAGTCATGTTCAGTTCAATTCAACTTTAATCACAACAACAGTTGCCTCAAGGTGCTTTATTTATTCATAACCAGGACTAGGGAGGGGCATGTACGGTGGGGGTGAAGGTAGGATGACAGATGTTGTGAAGGGGGGCGTGTCCCATTTTGACCTTGGGACTTCCAGGTCACAGATGTTAGAACTGATGAGAGAGGTGAAACGTCTTCAAGAAACTTAAAGAAGTTCAGACGCTTTTCTTTCCAAGCTCCTTAGACAACCCGGAACATAAGTCCAGAACTACCTCAGCAAAAAAGAACAAGATGGTAAGCTTGAAAACATGGAACGGCCAGCACAGTCTCCAGACTTAAACCCCATCAAGATGATTTGGGATGAACTGGACAGAAGAGTGAAAGCAAAGCACACTACAAGTGCCAACATTTATGGGAACTTCTACAACAGATATGGAAGAAGTTTCCGAAGAATATTTGATTTCTATTGTAGACAGAACGCCACGGGTGTTTTTAGCTGTTACATCTGCCAAAGGTGGCTACTTTGATGAGTCAGAAGTTTAAAAAACATTTTGGTTTATAAATTGATTCCATGATTTCTTTTTTAACTCCAACTGCTTATTTGTACGATGCTTTCATTTCAGAGTGCAATGAGACATTAAACTCCATAATTTGGGGTGTTCTAAAACTTTTGACCAGTAGTGCATATGATCATATTTAAGACTGAAGCAATAATTAATGGTAGGACTTCTTTGAGCAGTCTTGTGGGAATGAGGTCTAAAAGACTCACTGATGGTTAGGAGGAAGTAATTACTGAAGTTAATTCAGAAAGATCAAGAGGAGAAAGAGTCTAAATGCATATCAATGGTACTGAAAGTAGCTGGACATAATGTTACATCAGTAAGATGGTTATGAATATTTTTTTTATTTAATGTTTAAAATTTTATATCTCTGACTCTCTCGCACCTGGAATCATCCGTCCCTCTTCTTCACCATTTGGTGTTTCTTTTTGGTTGAAAACAAATACAAAACTCTCCATCCCTGTATTTATTTCACTGGTCTGAAAAAAAAAAAATCACAATTTAAAAACAAATACCAGTTTCATTTGTCATCTTCTGAACCAGATGGTTGGCTTGATGGTTTTGGAGAACCATCTTCTCCAAAAGTATCTGATAATGACATTCAGTCTCACCAGCGTTCCGTCTGTGTTTAGGGGCTCTTGTCAACAGCATTCTGTGAGATTTCCTTAACTACTTCACCTTCACCTATCTCAGTGACATCTTGATCTTCTCAGAGTCAGTCCAGGAACATGAAAGCCTTGTCTAACAAGTGCTTCAACAACTTCTTAGGAACAAGTTCTACGTTAAAGGTGAGAAGTGCGAGGTCCACGCAGAACTTTTGTCATTGCTTGGTTTCATTGTGAAGAACGGACAAATAAAGGCTGATCCAACAACAGAGGCGGTAGTTCTCTCATCTTTACTTCTAAGAAACACTCTCTCTCTAAGGTACTTTTTATATCCAGTCATAATACTGATGATTAACTTGATTACTTGCAAATGTTCATCCTTTCTAGTATAACATACTTTTTAAACCTTTTGTTACCCCTGTGCCAACCTTCTTGAGGTGTGTTGCTGCCATTACATTCACAATTAGCTAATATCTTTATTAAAAGTGAAAAACGTGTCTAAGTTTGAACATTTGATATATTTTATATGTTCTATTGTGAATAAAATATGGGTTTATAAAATTTGCAAATCATTGCATTCTGTTTTTATCTATTTCACACAGCATCCAAACCTTTGTGGAATTGGGGTTGAAGGATAAGTTGTGTTAACATGTCTCTATCCAGGTCATGGTAGTCTAAGGAGTCTATAGAGCTTGGAAAGAAAGCAACTTCTTTAAATTACTTGAAGACGTTTCACCTCTCACGCTTCAGTTATAAAACAAAATGGTAGAAATTTCCAGGTATTTAAATCCTAGTTAGGGTTCAAATATACGAACTACAGAAACCACCCATGCTTTAACCTGAGATGCAATCCGGACTGCTTCCCAAGAGATTGCACCTTGAGTCTACAGTCAAGGGACAAGAGCTGAGGCGGATCTTATAGAGAGCAAAGTAAGTAAGTATGAAGAGCACTCCAAAGTGAGATCAACCTGACCCTGCAGGAACTCACAAAACTTGTAACATTTGTAACCCTTTTTAAACATATTTCTCTTCTATCTGCCCAAAAAAAAAGTGTACGGGACAGACATATTTGCAGGACTATAAATCCCACTTCAGCTGTACATCTGGGAAATGGTAAATGGACTGGTTGTTATATGTCGCTTTACACAACTTGCCTCATTCACCCATTCATACAAGCACTTTTTGCTATGCTTGTTCTATCTAAGTGCTTTCTATCTACTATTTACACACATTCATACTCTGATGTATGCATCATAGAGGAACTTGGGGTTAGTATCTTACCCAAGCATATTTGACATTTTGACTGGAGCAGCCTCGGATCGAACCACCAACTTTACAATTAGCAGATGACCTGCTCTAAGTAAAAAGGTCAGTCTTGGGATGATGCAGAAGTTCAAATTTTGGATGGAGAAGACTGATGGTTTGACATAGAAGAAAAATAGGCCATATATGTCCACTGTGAATGACCACCTTTGAACAGAGTGGGTGGTTTATGCCATCAGCTGTCAGCCCCCTACAATTCAGTCTCGAGATCCCTTCCCAGGTGCCTAAACTCATGTTGCATGAGGTGATCTCAATAGGTCGCATGACAGGGTGAGGTCTCACACTGGTTTCACTTGAAACGAGTGTAATGACCCATACCTTTTTTCACACACTGGCAGATGTGCATGATTAATAGTAAGTCAGGTTAAGGGACAGTCCCCACTCGGTTTAAATCCCTGGGATTTTCCACCATTTGGTTTTAGAAATTGAGAAGCCTCTTCGATGCGAGGTGCAATGTGCTCAAGAAATGTCCACTCGCTTTCTTTCCAGCTCCTTAGACAAGCTGTGCTAACCTGTGCATATTTGTGTTACCTGTAGGAATCGAATGAGATAGCAGAGCACCAGTTTGTTGATATGTGGCAGGCCCAGCACCACACCGACAGCTGCTTCTGGGTTGTCATAGTGACTGATACACTCCTCATAAAACTCGTGAGGGATAAGCGGTTCTTCGAGCTCCCTGTACCAAAGTTTCAGCAAAGAGGCTGCAGATACAGAAGAGGACAAAGTGAGACTTCTAAAAAAGCACTTATTCAGGAATGAAAGTCATTTGAACATCTCATACTACTGCAGGCGGATCATATCTGGGCTGCAGAGACACAGTGTTCAGTAGCACTATTCAACAGTGTGTATGTGTACCAGGAATGTGTGGGTCTTCCAGTCCTGTAGGGATTTTCCATTGATCCACTTGCAGCTTGAGGGCATTGACTTCATCTATGTCCCCTGGTACTCTGGAGATCAAATGTCACAGGATATTTACACTTCAGCCCTCTTCTTATGCTACATAGTTGTTTTGAGTTTTGAGTGTGAGAACCAGAAACACAAGGACGTACAAGAGCTTCATCTCAGACATGCAGAAAGAAGATACAACACACACAACCTGCTGACCACATAACTGCTCACAAAGACTTGTAGCAACTCTTATACAAACACAAATGTTTCTTCATAATTTTTGAAATTTAAAATTATTATTATAAATTATTATTATATTATTAAAAATATGTTGAAAACTGACACATAATTGTGGCTAGAAGATAAATCTGATATCCAAATATATGTATTAAAAGATTATATGTCATTAACTTGCCCGACTTTGCACTTTTTTCCTTTGAGTTTTAAACTGACTGTTTGTCAGCCCTTAAAACTTAACCTGGTTACCTTCTGTAATTAAGAAGTTTGAGGGCTGGCAAAAATAATGCCACATGACAAGCTCCACATTTTGACCAAGACTTATGTACTTTAAGAGCATGTGACCAAGAAATTATTTATAGTAAGATTTTGCATGGTTCCACTAACTAAAGACACATTAAATAGTCATTAAATGCTTCATAGAATTTAATGTCTGTACAGCATTAATTTTATTTTGTTTCATTTTTTCCCCCTTTCTCATCTGTTTTCATACTGTGCAGTCTTCTATCGGCTATTTGGTCCCATTAGCTCCCTTCCTCACTCACCTGAAAACGCCTTCTGTTTGGTCTCCATTGAGACACAGAACCTCTTCAGAGAGGCGAGTCTGTACCCATGGCAATTGGCGGTCTGGATATCGCTCCTTCTGGAGTGCCATGACCTCCTCAAGGGAGGACCCAAACATGGAAGGGTTGAAGATGGCGTTCCTGGCATGCTTGATTTCCTCTATGCAGGGTTTCTGCACACCCTGAAAAAGTGTGACAGAAACGCACACACAGACACACACAGACAAGTTACTGCAGGGCAGCTGAGGCAGAGCTGAGAGCATTTTGAGTACTAAAGGAACGTTCAAAAAGTGTAATCAAGTATTAAGATGTCAGTGAAAAAATCCACAAATATAGTTAAACAGTACTTGAGCGATTATGGTCTCTACACGTCAACCATGGGAATATACTTTCTTCTCACATGAGTTTACTTTCTAACTCTTGTCTGGATTATTTCCTAGTCAGCGGCTCACTGTTGAGTGACATTTCAGACACTGAAATACACCTTATACCTGTCAAGGATCATGCTCCCTTGTCTTTAATTCTAATACATAAGTAGGTCATTCAGCCAAGTAAAAATTGGAAATTTAACACATTATTGCTTATAAATGAAGATATTATTAAATATTTTTAAAAAGAGTGGGCTTTATATTTAGACTATAATGACCTGCCTGGAACATCAGTATGTGGTCTCTGGGAGGCAGGAAAAGCTGTGATGAGAGGAAAAATAAGTTCATTCTCATCTCATCAGAAAACAAATATATATTCACCACAGATGAGCTCATCTAAACACAAAATTGATCTGTTTCTTGATAACATAGCCCTTCCAAAATTATTAGACATTAGGTTATAGCGATCAAGAGTATAAAATGTGTAATAAACCTTCTTAAGAGCTTTAGATTATTAAATAAACTGGCTGAAATGTACAGTTCTTCCAATTGCTCCTTCCATTTCTTCCTCAATAATAGTCAGGTATTGTTTTTCCTAGGCTTGCAGATTTAAATACACTAAACTACATACTACATATTTATGAATATATTTATACTCATAAATATCATGTCTACATGTTCTTCTTTTGCAGGCTGCATCACTGAAATGAACTGTCTGCATTTGTGTCAATAAAGACTAGGTTGAAAAGGGGAAGTAAAAACATGTGGACAGACAGCGCTCCGTACCTTCTTGGCTCCAGTGAGTGCAGCTTTTGTCAGTTTCCTGTAGCAGTATTTAGCATAACTGCTAATGGCCACACCTTGAGCAACAGAAAAAGACAACATATTAACAGCATTAGGAGACGGTTTTAGTTGTCTTAAATTGATTCATTAGCACGACAACAACTCAAACATTCTTCCAATCTGTGGAGATTCTGTGTCTCACGATGTCAATCACTGGTGTTGGATTACCATTTTGTACATTTGATTATGGCGCGTTGGCTGTTGCCATCTGAGATTTGAAGTAGGAAGTGTCCATATGTGGATGACAAGGTGGAGCTGGTGAATAAGACTTCAATGCTCAAGCCAGCGCTCAATATATGTACATCAATGATAATTTGCATTGGAGAACCACTTCTAATTTCAATAATTGCTTAGGTAATGGCAGCAACTATTGCTGTGTTTTGAAAAAGCAAAATGAAATAAAAACTTAGTACAACAACAGTAATTGTAATCTGACTAAAAGAGAGATGGAGTATCAGTTGTTTATGAGAGACTTTGAAAATAGTGCTGAAAGTAAATCTGACAGACATAGTGACTGTCTGTATTTTGTTGCAATTTACAAGAGGTCACCCAAGGAAAATAGCAAAAGAAGTTATACTCAAGCTAAGGCTTTGTTACAGGAACATTTTGGAAATGGATCGTCAATGAAACTGAGCTAATTAAATCAGGACGTTAAGGTACTTCAGGACTACAGTTTACTTCTTAGAGAAACGGTAGATGTTAAATGAACTGATTCTTACAATGGTGCCAAAAAATGTTTGCCCCCTTCCTGATTTCCTAGTGTTTTGCATATTTGTCACACTTACATGTTTCAGATTATAACCCAAGTAAATACAAAATGCAGTGTTTAAATGATGATTTCATTGATTAAAGGAGAAAAGTTCTGCAAACCTAACTGGTCCTGTGTAAAAATAGTAATTGAGTTCAGTTTCACTAAACACATCTGATTACTGGCAGAGCTGTTAAATCAAGAAAACACCTAAATAGAACCTGTGTGACAAAGTGAGGCAGAATGAAAGATCTCAAAAAGCCAGACATCACGCCACAATCTAAAGAAACACCTGAGAAACATATCTGGAAAAGGTTATAAAGCCATTTCTAAAGCTGTGATGCTCCAGTGAGCCACGGTGAGAGCCATTATACACCAGTGGAGAAAACCTGGAACCATGCCTGTAAATAAGGAAAACATTCCACATCAGAAGGATATTTGAACATGGCTTCATTTAAGACACATTCAACTTCTAGAAATCGAGTCAGAGATTGAGTCACTGATAGGGGTAAATGTACCAAAGGCACTGGAACCACTGAGTTTAAAAAAAGAGTAAAACGTATTAACAAATTGAAAGTAGCTGTACATAATGTTTGTCTGTGAGATGGTTATGAATATTTTTCCAAAGGTATCCAGAGTCGCATGTAGTGAAAATGTAAAGCTATTGCTTCACTCGTCTACGTTCATTTGAAGAGGAAAAAATTTCCACGGGACTTTTAAACCAAAGGTATTCACAGTTTTACTTAACCAAGCCAACACAAATGCAATAAAATAACTTTCATTACCCATGAATTTACTTATTAAATTACTAATTACACAAAATAAGTTTGACAGTAAATATAAATACTGAAATATATGTACTATATTAACTTGGCTCCCACACCACTTCTGTGTAATTCATTATTGTACATTTAAACGTTTTTAGGAAATGATCAGGCAAAAGAGGAAGGTTAAGAAAGATCCTTTATTCCGACCATAGCACACGGACTTGAATGGAGATAAAAGGATTCAAAGGGTTTGCATAGCAAGTGGCTGTAGACAAATTGGCACTTGATGATGGGACATTATGGTATATCCCTCACAATAGTGCTGAACTCATGCAGAGGGCTAGATCTCACTAGCTCTTTGACAAAAGTTGCCACCAGAGCTTGGACAACATTACTGAAGCACTGTTGAATCATCTGGACTGAGAACAAAACAAAAGGCAGTCTACATCCAAAGAGGAGCTTCAGAATATCCTTAAAGAATCGTGCAGAACAATTTATGAGGACCACTAATAGAGATTAGAAGAACGCTTGACTAAATGAGTTCAGGTTGTGTTGCAGAATAAAAGTGGTTATACCAAATTATTCACTTTTATACTTGTTAGAATTTTGCATATTCAGTTTTAGGCTTGTACACTGTATTTCCTTGGATATTTGGTAAACATTATGGAAACCATTTGTGGATATAGACATGTAAAAACACAATGACGACTTAATTCAACTCAATTTTATTTCTGTAGCTCTAAATCAAAAAACAGTCGGCCCAAGTTACTCTATACTGTTCATGGGACCCAGCTGGACGCATCCCAAAGAGACGACATGGGCCCAACATCCCGTAGGCCTTCCACTCACAGGGGGCATCATAGCGGTCAGGGGCAGCCAAGAGTGGAGGCCTTGGCGGACCAATCCCCTCCTATCGAGGCTGGTAATCGAGACACGGAACGTCACCTCTCTGGTGGGGATGGACCCTGAGCTAGTGCATGAGGTTGAGAGATACCGGGTAGATGTAGTCAGGCTCACCTCATTGAATGTCTTGGAACAAGCCTCCTTGAGAAAGGCTTGACTCCTGAAGGCTCTGGATGTTGTAGGAATGTCGTGTTTGACACTCCTCTGTAACATTGTGTGGAGATCTGGAGTGATGTCTCAGGATTTTCAGACTGGGATAGTGATTGCCATCTTTAAGAAAGCGGATTGGAGGATGTGCTTCAACTAGGCCAGGGTATTGGAAAGGACAATATGTCTGTTAGAACAACCCCAGGTCCAGGACAACAATGCAGTTTTCATCCTAGTAGTGGAACCATGGGCCAGCTCTTTATCCTCTCAAGGATGTTACAGCGTGAATATATGTGGAAGTTTGTCCAACCAATCTACGTGTGCTTTGTGGACTTGGAGAAGGCATTTAACCACATCTCTTGTAGTATGCTGTGGAGGGTGCTGTAGGAGTATGGGGTGTCTGGCCTGTTCTTATGAGCCATTCCATGTCCATGTACAACCGCAGCGAAAGCTTGATCCCTTATTGCCAGCAATCTGTTAGACTAATTTACAGTGGGAGACTGCTCTTTGTCACTTTTGTTCACAACATTTATGGACAGTATTTCTAGGTATAACCAAGTAGCGGCCTCAGAATCTCATCTCTGCTTTTTGTAGATGACGTGGATGACTCCTTTTTAATGTATATGTAAAAGTCAGCAGAAAGGTATTAAATCACCACTTGGTACTTGTTTTAGTCAAATATCTTCACCAAAAATAAAATGATTCTTATAGAATTTAATTATTTCTTTGGATTGTGAGTTATGTAGATGTCTGTTGGAACTATCTGGTGATAGAATCTCCTCCAATAACAATAGAATAGAATAGAATAGTCATTTATTGTCATTGTACATGTACAAGAAATTGTGAGTGCTTCACACCAAGTGTGCTAGAATAAAATATAAGAGTAGACAGCAGGAATAAATAACACCTGAAGGTGGAGACAGATTCCACCTGTTCTCCATTTATAATGACAGGGGAATGGACCCGTCACTGCCTCCTAAAGTCCATTATGAGTTCTTTTGTTTTAAGGACATTGAGCTTCAGGTTCTTTTCTGAGCACCAGTGGGACAAATTCTCTCGCTCCACCCTGTACGCTGTCTCAACTCCAGTTGGTTAGGAAATCCTGTGATCCAGGAGCAGGTGGCAGGGGGGATGTTGAGGTGGTCCAGTTTGTTGGTAAGGATGTCTGGGATGATGGTGTTGAATGCTGAGCTGTAGTCCATGAAGAGCATCCTCACTTAATTCTTCCTGTCATCCGCCGTAGACTGATTTGGTCTGTAAACAAACTGGTAGAGATCGAGATAAGGCAGTAGGCAGCCTCTGATGTGCTGAGAGACTATCCGCCTCAAACACCGGTGAGGACTTGAATGCCTCTTCACACCTGGCGGGAGTTGTTGTCAGTGAGGAAGCCTTCTATACTCCTCCTGCAGGCCTTCTTTGGCCCGTTTGATGCTCCTCCTCCTCAGGTTGTCCCTGGCAGTGCTGTACAGAGAACGGTCCCTCAGCATGAAGGCTGAGTTACGAGATCAGAGCATGTACTTCACTAGTCATCCAAGATTTTTGGTTAGGAAAAATCTAGGTGGTTCAGTGACCTGGGTACTTGGAGAGGTTTGTTTCCTAAGGGAGGTGGAGACAGGGAAGAGAGATGGTCAGATTGTCCTAGGTGGGGGAGGGGTGTCAGATTTTAGGCCCGCTTGATGTTATTCTACACATGGTCCACTGTCCTGTCCCCTCTGCTCATGTACACTTAAGATGTTGGTGGAATTTGGAGAGTACTGATTTTAAATATGCCTTATTAACGTCCCCAGCAACAACATTGCTTTTTTTAATGTTTTTCCATCTGCCCCATGAACCAGCTCCCTTTTGTTAAATTCAGTTCTGCCTGTGTTGCCTGCATCTGGTCCTCCCTTAAAACACACGCCAGTGATCGTGACACCATTAGTTTGCGAGGTAGATAGAAGCGTCTGCACTGACTGGACATGGCCTCTAAGTACGGTTAGGAGTGACCGTCTATAATTCTACTGTTGGCATCAGTTCTGAAGTACATAAGGACAGAACGCTCCGCCCCTTCCCTTACCAGATTCACTCCAGTCCTGGCGGTGTAGATTCCGGCCTGGTAACTCCACTGAGGCACTGGATTCAGTTACAATCAGCGGACAACACTCCTGGACAAAGCAGTTGTATTAAATCTCTGATTGTAGCTCCTCCATTGTGTTTTTGATAGATGCATTGGTGAGGAAGATTAATTCGTGTTGTTGTTTTTGCAGCTGGATGCGATAGCCAGCTCTGCATCCCCACTTTTATTTTATCTTCTCGCTTGCTGTTCCTGACAACAACCCACAAAACACCCGATGGTCTTGCAATCTCGGGTGGGATACTTTCACTCCAATTTAAAGTCCAGACTGAGGATGAGGCCAATGCCAGTTCTTAACAAGTGGAAGTGATCAGTGCTTTGCAGGACGATGCAATGAAAAGGCATAAGAGTATGAGTAAAAGCAATTGATTTGTGTAGCGAAATAACTATCCCTCTTTGTCTAGAATTAAAATGAGCAGAGATGATAAGGTTAAAGGTTTGTTTTTTTTATATCTGAGAGTCAGTTTACAATAAATGTAAACAATGTAAGCTTTAAGTTTATTTATGTGGCGGGTGCTTTGAGTCTCTGCCTGTGTTCCAACACCACAGATATTCCAAGTTACAAAACTTGGCAATGTCATTATGAGAGATTGCAAATTATCTTATTTATAAAGTAGAGTAGAAAAAAATATTTGTGCATGTGTGAATATATGTGTTTGGGTCTTGTGCCTGTATGTTGAGGGGATATAAATGAAAAATGTACGGAATAAGAGAAGTTTGTAAAAATCATAAAGACAAGGAAAGACGAATGCTGTGTCAATTTCTTTTCAATGAAAAATTCCTGTGTTACTTTTACAAAATGCTTTGTCACTATCCATTTGCACCATGAAGTGCTGTCCTGTCGATTTTTAAGCATTTGGCTAAATATGAGTAAAGAGTGTAATTTATCCAAGTCTTTCCATCAAAAGCCACCTCAATAAAATACCATCAAAGTGACTTGGTTCCAGTCAGATCATGTGTCACTGGTACTAAATAGCAGAGATGTGTGTTGCACCCTCACCTTTGGTGTCATTCAGAGGGTCCATGTGTCGATAAATATAGCCCTCCAGATAAGTGTGGAAACGGGGTGTCGGGGGAAAGAAAGCTAGACAGATGGCCATCAATTCCCAGCCTCGCTCTAGGCTGTCGTAGCGGAAGTTCTCTGTAGTTTGACGACACAGCTGGATGTAGAGCTCATCACGCAAACCCTGATTACTCCACCCACGCACCACAACCTGACAGACAGGCAGAGGACCATGTAACGTTAAAAAATTCAAGGTCATTTTAACTTTTCTGTCCAATTGATTTACCTCAATTCTATAAAAATTGGAATGGTGCGTAAAATGTATATGAAAATACAATGCAATGATTTGCAGCTGTCATAAACCTATATTTTATGGACAACAGAACAAAGACATATCAAGTATCGAAAATCAGAAGATGTACCATTTTAAGAAAAAATAAGGTCATGTTAATAACAGGCCAGATGGGCTCTCTCCTATTTAATGCAGAGGATGCGGTATCTTTGTTTTTAAGAATTTCAAAGGTTGATTCGTCTGACCACAGAACAGTCTTCTACTTAGCCCAGTCCATTTTAAAAGGACCTTTAGCCCAGAGAACATCGTATCACATCTTTGCATAATAAACCTTTAACCTGCATTTGTGAATGTCACAGGAATGTTCACAGACAAAGATTTCTCAAAGTGTTTCTGAGCCTGCAGTCATTTCCATGAGAGAATAATGACTGTTTTCAATATAGTGCCACCACAGGGCCTAAATAACACAGGAATCTAATACTGGTTTTTCATATTTTCTGAATCTTTTGATGATATTTTGTTCTGTAGATAACGAAATATTCAAGTTTTTTTTAACTCAATTTTACATTAAGGAACATTATTGTGCCTCTTTTTATAGTCTTTTTAAACCAAGTCATGTTACTGACCTGTTGACAATTAACCAAATTAGCTAATATTTTAATGAAATAGTAAAATGTCTCACTTTAAACATTTGCTAAAATACTGTGCAAAAGTCACGATCCACCCCTCATTTCTTTTTATGTTGGTAGGAAAATGGGAAATGGAACAGTGCTCTATTGAACTCTATAAAACATGGAAATACAGTATAAGGCAAAGGGTACGAACAGAGTTTCTAAACTTGAAATGAGCTTGAAAGTCAATATTTGGCATGACCGTCTTTATTGTTCAATACAGCCTGAACTGTCTTGAGGAAGCTTTCTTGTAATTTCTTTAAGCAGTCTTCAAGACAAGTTCTCGGTTTTCGTGTAAAACTTCCCATGGCTATTCTTTCTTTGGCTGACTTGTTCTATTCTATGATTCTGATGATGATTAAAACTAAAAATGATCCTTTATTCCATTAAAAGTCTGAATGTTTCAGGTCACTGGATATTTTTTTTCATATTATCCTTCTTTAGTGTAGATAGAGTTGTTGGCCTTCCAGTTCTTCTTTTGGCCTATATTTGGCCAGTTTACTCATTTAAAAACAGCACAGTGGCTGTGTACACACAGTACCAAACTTCTGGACTCAGTGTCAGTTTTCTAGTGAAGGTGCTGAAATAAAATTATTTATAAGGACATAATGAGAAAGTTAGAAAAACTCACCTCCAGAGCCACAGAAAGGGGATCGGCCTTGGAGCGACGGTCTCCCATGTAGGTCTGGATGAGTTTAAAGATCTCGACTGCCTCCTTTTTCACGCTGCGGTCTGAAGTCACAATCATGGGCTTCTTGATAGGCTCGCTGCTCCAGGCCAACATGTTGGCAATAGAGACCTTTCTTCTAAAAAGACCCTGAGGAAAGAAATAAGGGATTGAGAGAAATATAAAGTTGTTTAAGTGACACAGAAACAGATGCTAAGAGAGCAACTGACACTTAATTAACCTTGTCTCAGCAGAGAATTATGGCTGCCATTCGCTGAGCATCTTCCTGAAGTGTCTTCTTGTTAAAAGGATTTCTTCTGCACTACTGTCACCAAATACTTGTTAATGGGGATCATCTTGAATTCATTAAGGTCTTTTTATACAGTATAAAGCCATTGAAGAACTCGTTGCTATGAACTGACATTGTATAAATTAAAACTGTATTTAATTTAATTATAGTTGTACATTTTCCCTTTTTTTTTTATTACATATTCATAGCCCTAAAAGGCTATGAGATCTTTTTTAAGTTAAGTGAAAGGTAAAGATTATCAGTTTGGATATGATATGAGGTTATCACTCTTTCACTAAATTTTAGCAACATCTGCACCAAGTGTATAAACTACTGACAGTGCAAAGCTGAATATGCCTCTACTGAATATAGCAAGAAAGGTTGACCTTCGAGAAATTAGCATGTACTTTACATAACTACAGGCATTTCATCAAGATATTGCTACCATTCATAAACACATTAAATCCATCTGGGTTAGACCTTCTAATTAACAACCTGGAAGCAAGCTTTAACCATCTGGGAAACAGATGGTCAAACAGAAACAGATTGAAATCAAAATGACCGTGCGGAGGATTGTTGTTACTGTCTGTTTCATTGTCCACTGTAGCAACTTACAGGTTGCATTCATTATTAGGTATAATAATTTAGCAAAAGCGGGGCTCAGGAAGGAACCGGCAGAAACACCAGAGGGTCCCAGCCCCTGGTAGACAGAGTTGTCACTCAAGACTGTAAGACCAGACTGACCAACCAGTGCACCGCCCAAAAACATATAACTCAGTGGCTTACACATGGATCTTGGAATGCCTTCGACATCAACATGACCTCAAGAGCCTTCATCAGGAATTTGATGGGGATGTGGCAAAAAACACTTGAGGTCAAATTCAACCCAAATACACAAGTCACCATCAAATGCAGGATATACTGAGGATCTACCCTGTACCCACTGCTGTTCTGCATAGGCCTGAACCCCTTCAGTGAGACGATTAACAAGACTGGCTTCTAATACCAACAACATCAAGCTATATGCCAGGAGTTATTGAGACATTGATTCACTGAGCCACACCACTGGGATCTGCAGCAGTGACATTGGAATGTCATTCAGACTGGAGAAGTGCAGTTGATAGTAACAGAGTGGGATAACAAGCTGGTCAAAGGAGGAGACACAAGCTGCTGACATCAAGACAACAAAGGTCCTTTGCTGTTCCCAGGACTGCGCTCTTCTGGACAAGGATCTCCGTTGTTGTTCCTGGGATCTGCTGGAGCCACTCGCCTAGCTTGGGAGTCACCGCACCTAGCGCTCCAATTTCCACTCGGAGGTACAAGTACCACTGTTACCTTCACCCTCCACATCTTCTCCAGTTCTTCTCTGAGCCCTTGGTACTTCTCAAGCTTTTTGCGTTCTTTCTTCCTGATGTTGCTGTCATTCAGTATTGCTACATCCATCACTATGGTCATCTTCTTCTGCTTGTTAATCCACCACTCTGTCTGACTTGTTAGCCACCACCATTTTGTCTGTATCTGGAAGTCCCACAGGATCTTAGCTCGGTCATTCTCTACCACCTCAAATTTTGACCTAGGGACTTCCATGCCATACTCGGCACAGATGTTTCAGTACACTATGCCGGCCACTTGGTTATGGCGTTCCATGTATGCCCTGCTAGCATCTTGCATCCTGCTATTAAGTGCTGGATTGTCTCAGGGGCATCTTTACACAGCCTGCACTTGTGTGATAGCCTCTATGGATCTTGTGCTCAGAGCTTGTTCCTGTGCTGCCATGATTAGTGCCTCTGTGCTGTCTTTCAGTCCAGCTTTTTGCAGCCACTGGTAGGATTTCTGGATGTCAGCCACTTCCTCTATCTGCCGGTGGTACATACCATGCAGGGGTCTATCTTTTCATGTTGGTTCCTCCTCTTCTTTCTTGGGTTTCTGCTGCCTGGGCATAGGCGTTCTTACCTACAGATAGGATCTTGTTCTTACCGTTCAGCTGACTTCTTAGAACTTGCCTGACCCTCTGCAGGAGATTGCTCCATTCCGTAGTAATCAAACCAGTGAACAAGTCCGTAGCCAGTCTTGTCAATGATCTCACTGAAGGGGCTCAGGCTTATACAGAATAGGAGTGGGGACAGTGCATCTCCTTGGTAGATCCAGCATTTGATGGAAACCTGTGCTATGGGCTTGAAGATGGCTTCTAGTGTTGTATGTCACATATTGAGTTCCTGATGAAGGCTCTGAGGGTCCTGTTGATCTTGTACAATTCTGGGCATTCCAGGATCCAGGAGTTGGGCATTGAGTCATAAGCCTTCTTGTAGTCAATCCAGGCAGTGCACAGGTTGGTCAGCCTAGCCTTGCAGTCTCAGGCCACTGCTCTGTTTACCAGTACTCCTTCACTCCTTTGGTATTCCTCCCAATTCCTTTCTGTGCCTTGCTCGGGTATCATAAAATCCATAGGTTGCACATCCTGTTCAAGTAACCCCTTCTGCTGGGGTTACTTGTGTAGTAGCATTCCAACAATGCCCTGTGTTTATCTCTTGCCCACTTGTGCCTTCATGTTCCAGCAGCACACTTCTCATTAGTCTGTCCTGGTTCGTCAACACCTGACCTAACCTTTTGAATCCAGGCAAGTCCGAGTCGGTATGTCTTCGCTTGTATGTGAAGTATGATTTATTAGCATAGGGGGTGTAGCCTAGGGACCCTTTCTGAATACAGACACCCCCAACCTGAAGATCCAAAGGTGTGTCTACGCTTTGGGTAGATAATTACTGTCTATTTATTAAAATAAAACCTTTTTACTGTCAGTATGTGAGACCATCAACAGAATCATTTAAATCAACAGTGTTATTAATGCAATGCTGTTATTACAGTCTTACTATAATGTTAATTGACTGTTAATTTATTTGTTTCACATGCATAGAAATTAATTAATTAAAAGCATGAACTGGATAATGTTAAATAGTCAGATAACTGTAAAAATTAAATGACCTTTTCCTTTAGAGATCTTGAAAACAGACCATTAGAATAAAGTATAGGATACATAAAGCGTTTTTATACAGTAGAGATATCAGGTTCAGAATCACTAAAAGGAAACAGGCTTGTGTTTTATATTTTTATGAATACCTGTGTGTGTTTATTGAAGTGCTTGGATGCCCAGTTCTCAATGTCGGTCTCCGAGGACGGCTTCCTCAGGGTGAACTCTGGGAAAATGCCACAGCTGGCGCTAGGCATCATATTCCTTGCATTTCGACTGGCTTCAAATTGGGCACAAGCTCCGAGGTCCTCTGACTTAAAGTTGGACAAACAGAGAAGGAGTGAGGAAACAGACAATTAATCTTGTGCCGCCGCTGCAAAACATTTATAAAGTTTCTTTAGCACTTATTAACACTCAGGTAGCAAATTCAAGACTTCAATAACTTCAAGTTATTTCAAACAACAAAGTCCAGTCATTCTTTAGAAATAACAGCTTTGAACAAAAGAAAGATTTTCAAAGGCATCATAGGTGTAAGAACCACTATGATTATATTATGTTTGTTTGTATATCAATTTAAAAAAAGATTATATGGGTGCGGCATTAGAATTAAAGCAGGAAATTGATAAGGTTATCCAACTAAAACTAATCGCTGAATCTAATATTATGTTCTCTGAAATGTGAAAACATTGAAATAAACTTTTCTTCAAAAATAAATGAAAAGAATTAAATAAAATATACAGTACTGTATCAAAGTTCAGTATTGAATATTACATATTATAACGACAGAATGTTTTCAGTTTCTGCTATAAACACGTCAGTTTTTTCTTACACATTTGTAAACTGTACTTTCAACAATTAAAAAGCATGTTTTAAGGAGAAATATTCATGACTAACTGCTTTTTGAAGGAACAGGAGTCAGATGTAGTTTATAGTGCTTTACTATCTTAGTCCTGCAATAGTATAAATTAAACTGGAGAACACTAAGAATTTTATAAATAAAGATACAGTAAAGCACATTACTTTAAATAAAGATACGCTACAAATAATCTAAATACAGATAGTTTAAAAAAATACAGTAACTGTAAAATATAGACAATATAGCAAGTTGGTTATTGTAAATTCTAAAATAACGTCCTGCTGCCAGGAATTTGCTGTTGAATTTACAGCAAAGCTCATTTAAATTCACAGTGGTTGCTGTAATTACCAAAAAATACTGTATATTAAATTTACAGTAAATTTACAGTTAATAAAATTTACTGTAGCTTTACTTTAAATAAAATCATAGCAAACTGCAGTAAAATCCAGTTACAGCAATTTTATTGTAAATCGAATTACGAGAGGATGTAAAAAATGTTTACAGTAAAGTTAATTGCACTTTTTACAGTAAATGATCACGCAGCTCCAGCTGCCATTAAATTTCTTTAAAATTTACGTGTGTCTGTCCTTATCCCCTCGGACAGAGGGGCGAGAGGGATTTTCACCTACCTGAGGCGCGCTCCTGTGCAGTCCTTCAAGATCTTGGTTGTTTCTCAATATACATACTTGTGTATACCTGTATTCTTGTGGACTTGTGAAATGTCATCAGTTGCAGCCCAAGTACTACTCCAATTCAATTCAAGTCATGCAGGCTTAAAACATCCAGATGTGTTCTCACTTTGCCCATTCTGCTGAGCATGCACTGGGGGTGACCTTTGTGTGCTTGGTGCAGCCAAGTTTTTCAGAATGCATTTCATCCAAAATCAAAAGCGGCAATGACAGATGACGGCTGAAACTGTAAGGTTTGAAATATTACGGTATTAACAAGACAGTTGTAACATCTGAAATGTTTGTTTCTGTTCAATATGCAGACTGAACTGTACATCTCTAATGTTTTTATTAAGAGAGATGAAGTTTGTGTTTCAGTGATGTAATGACTGTGCCCGGAGGCATCCTTGACAGATCCCCAACCCACCTCATTCAGCTCCTTTCAATGTGAAAGAGTAGCGGCTCTACTCTGAGCCCCTCCCGGATGACCAAACTCACCCTATTTCTTAAGGGAGAGGTCAGACACCCTTTGGAGAAAGCTTATTTCTGCTGCTTGTTTCTGCAATTTTATTCTTTTGGAGAGGCCACGGACAAAGACTTTTGGACTGCCTCAAAGAAATTCTAGCATACTGTCAGGCGACTCGGGACGGGAAAACAGTGCTCTACCTACACTGTGTATTGTGTGGGTGACTTGCTGCTGACTAAGGACTAAGTCAGCAGACTAAGGATATTGTCAAGCGGTAGAAGGAATAATTCGAAGTTAACATTCGGTTTCAAGAAAAAAGTCAAAATATGGACGTTATGTGTAGGCTGCTATACGCTCTAGAAAATGCCTTATGTAGATGAGTTAGTGGAAGAAATTGATCAGCCATCTTACTGTGTCTTGTGATAAAACATACATCCTTTTCATTGAAAAAAGTGTATCCATCGGTATCCCTTCATCTGTCCACTGCCAGCCACTTCATTTTATACAAATCAGGCCAACTCTTACATTTTTGTGCTTTTTGCTTCTGACCTGACGCAGCTTTCTGACCCATCCTTTCAACATCCTTATACTTATCACCACACTGTGTTTGCTAAAAAAGGAAATAATTTCCTTTCTTGCAACTAAAACCTATTTTGAAGTACGATTTTACTAACTTATCTACACAACGCATTTTAAAGGGGGTATATGGTTGTTCCAAGGAAGACTGCCTTGGAACAATGGTAACCTCCACATTTAAACTTTTTTCTTAACCCTGGAGAAACGACCCCATGGTTTCCCTAGAAAACCAATGGGGTCGGCTCTGACCCCATGGGTTCTCCAGGGTTAAAAATAGTATTTTAACTTTACTCTCAAAATGATCAATAATTTTTTTTCTTCATATGTTCCTAATACTCATTTGTCAGCTTAGACACTATGAAGCAGATCAGTAAATCTCTGAATGTTAGAAGACAACGGCCATGAACACTAAAGGAGAGCAGATGTTCTGTACATCTAAAAAAAGGATTTATATAATAGTAATCAGCATCTCTAGATAATGTAGTTTATATGGCGCGTGTATGCATGTAATGAATAAATCAGTCCAGTTTTTACTGCATCTTTTTTAATCAATTTTACATCAATGATCCTGTTATAGCCACACATTTTGTCAAAGTGCTTAAAAACACAAATAATCTAGTTTAATGCTAAGGAAATCGAGTAATTTCTATTGTAAATATTAATCAATGAAATTGGGAGGGAATGACAGTAAAAACACACTTGAGCTGAGCTGAGATGTTATCAACTGTACTGCCTCCATTTGTAGAATGATTGTGCTGGATTCTCTGTTCTCAGGAAGTCCACACAAGCAAGAACACAAGTACTAACTTGTGTTCTTGAGTATTGAGAAACAGCTCCTGACTTTTTGTCGATTTTTCACTTGGAAAACGTAAAGCTCAAATCACATCTTTAACAAACTCCAACATGAGGGAAAAAAGCTGCTCCTATCAGCTGCCATTTGTTTTACAAAGTAAAAGGTTGTGATGCTGATCATAGGAACAGACAGTGCTGTTTTGGACACTAGAAAGAAGTTTTCTTTTATTCCACCTGAGCTCACTAACGACTCTACCTCTTGCCACAATTGCACTGTGTAATTAACCTGCTCACTCCCACGCATAAACCTTTTATCAAGGTGTCATGCATCTTTGGTATAAGAAGGGCTGCCTGATGACTCCCTGGTTGATAATTATAGACATCTGGCCAATATGAATACAATCTATAAAATTCTAATTATATGATTTGCTGCTTACTCGTTAAGATTGAGGAAGACCTTCATTCTACACCTTGCTGCTAAGCTAATGGCAATTACCTAAATGTTCATGTGCTTTTGATTTAATGACCTCGACTCACCCCTGCACGAGATTTCTGGACAAACTGTAGAGTTTTCGTGTGGAGAAACCCTCTGTAGACCTTTCTGAGCTGGAGTCCAGGAATCACTATCTAGAATTTTTTTTTGTCACAACTTGTTTTTGCCTCATTTTTAAGCAAGCAAAATAACTTTATTTTTTCCTCAGTTAATCAGTAATATTTCCAGAGCAATGGACAGGGCACAAGAGAGGTGGAAAAGAGACGGGGCCAGGGTAGAGTTGCTGGAGACAAGTGTCAGGAGTTATTTGTGGCAAAAGGATAGCAGCAAGAGTGAAGGTTGAAAGGTTTACAAGATGGTACCTGAGGCTTGTGTCTATTTGTGGACATTAGGTTTGAGATAAACCGAGTCTTTGCCGTCTGTACAGCCTCTTGGTAAACACAGAGACGGTCCCTAAGTATGTAAGGAAACATACAGCCCCCATCCTTCTTCCATCTTCTCTCAGCGCGTCAGCAATCATGTCTGAGCCTCTGCATATGTTCATTAAATCACTGCTCTGACAAAGGCTTAGAGCACATCCTTTCTGGAAGAATGTTAAGACCTGCAGCAGGGGACTGAAAATGAGGCACTAAAACCTCTTTTTTATATGAGAAACAGAAAAGTCATTGGGCCTGCCTGGTCACGGACTAGTGTTATCCTTACTGTGCTTTTATTATGGGCATTATACTATACAGGCTTCTCTTCTTAAGCTCAAGCTCATCATCAGCTGCCTGTAATATCAGTGCAGCTTTTTTCTAATACCTCAGTTTGGTGATAACACTGCTGATGTCCACCAAAATAAAAGTAACACGATTAATAAAGAAATGTGACTAGCATGTGTCTCCATATGTTTTGCTGTTTTCCTGTCAGTGACCATGATTCATCACAACTGAACTAGGGTGTACTGGCTTTGTAGTACACCCTAGCTGAAAGTCAGTTTTCCGTGTGGATCTTTTTACTTGTAACTTGTGCTGAGCCCTTAACCTGGTCGGGAGTGGTTGTGTTCAATTTTAGTTTAAAAATCAACTGGAAGCGCCACATTTTCACCGATTCTTTTATTTTAAGCATGTAGTGTGCAGTGCACCATCATAATTTTTTTAATCATTTGGTAACATCTTTGACTAAAGTGGGGATCGTTTTGTGTTTTAGTAAGGAACAGCTTGGCTTCTTCCACAGAGATCTACGAAACACCAATTTTTATCCAAGTACACTGAAAGCTTGAAGCAGAAAGCTTGGCTTAGTGGAAAAACTTCATAACCACCATTGTGATACCCACTATTTCCAACTAAGGTTTTACGTATTATAGAGTCAGCTAATGCAAAGCAAGACAGACTGTGTTGAATTTCATTCAATGTATACCCCTCAGAACGGCACTATTATCTCATCGTTGCAGCTCTCCATTTAAAAACCACCACTGAGTCAAAGGTTATTGTTGGTTTTTACAGTAATGGATAATCTGTTAGTATATAAAGTTTTTTCTTTAAACAGTTCACATTTCAGGTGTCAGCAGAGGTGTACAAAAAGCGTAAGAGCAGAACTTCAGAACTTGTAGTCTGTCAGAGAGGAGAAAGATCACCTTTATTTCAGCTCTGAGGTACTGCAATTAAGTGGCATTTATACCAGGGTAACCAGAGAGGATAATACGTATTTGAAATATATAATTTAGCCTCATTTCTGCTGTCTAATACAAAGAAATGATTCCAAATTGCAAAACTCTTAGTTGTGTCTCTAATAAAACCTCTGTAACTTTGCTCTGCTTCACTTCAGCAGGATCAGGTAATGTTCATATGCTGATTCATAGTTTTCTTCCATTTCTGATCTACTGCAGAATATTTTTAAAGCGGTTGTCTGCTATAAAAAGCTAGACCAGCAAAATCTCCTTCATGTTTTCCTGCATTTTATCCTTAGTTACTTCGACACAAATTCATCTGCTGTGATGCTTACACCTCTGATGAAGTCTCACAAGTGTCAGCTTTGTTTTTATATATGGATATGTACTGATAAATGATCAGAATTATAATATTTCAAAACCGAATCGAATCAAATCAGGACCTTGTGAATTGGAATCAAATCAGAGAAATCAAAATCGATGCCCAGCAATATTTATTTGTGTCACAGAAACAGTTATATTTTAAATGTCAGTTAAAGTTTTGTGGCCACTCTCATCTGCCATTTCTGCTTTTGAGTTTCAAACAAAATACATTCTGGAATAATTGGCTGTACCAAGCACATGCAAGTCCACCCCGATGCATCCTTCATAAAATGGGCGGAGAAAGATGTCCGTGCATTTTGAGCATAGTTGACTTGATACATACGCTGAACTTCAACAGTACTTAAGCTGCGACTGACAACATTTTACAGTTACACAAAAATACACACAAGGACTCATTTTGAGAAAGAGACAGTGTTAGCTACTGCTAAGCTACTGCTAAGCTAGCTAATACTTTAAACTATCAGCTACAAAATTATGTAGCATAGACCTATAGTATGTTATGTTGGGTGCCTTTTAAAATATAAGCATGTGGTTGTATTTACCTTAATTTAATGAGCCGTCAGTTCCAATAAATACACCACCAGATCGTCGGGCACATGAAAAGTGCAGGGGGGGGGGGGGGGTGTATGGGAGTTTGACACAAGGACTTACAGACTCAAAAAATCAAGATGGCAGCCCCCATAAGTGGGAAATTTTGTCTTTACTCTTGTACAAAGGAAGTGGCGCCACGTTATCCATCTCTTACACGTTTATTCTCACACACACACACACACACACACACACACACACACACACACACAATAAATTCCCCATTAAGTAAGGCTGTTGTAGATTAGCAATGGTAACTGAACTACAAAAGCAATAATAATGGAATTATCCTATCCTTCTAAATATGGCTAGAAAATGCTAGCATGCAGCAGTACCTGTGAGGGATGAAGGTAAGGTTCAGGGGAGGCCAGGTTGGTCTGAACAGAGAGGCTTTTCTCCAAGAGGGCCTGAGGGAACCCCAGCCGCTCAAAGGTACTGCGTTTCCAGTGGTGGCCATCGCTCTGTGCTAGTGCCTCGTCCTCACTGAACGCCCTCACCACTGGTCCCGGTAATGGCAGAGGCACTGCTCCGTCACTCTCATAGCCATCTTTAGAGCTGCCAGCTTGGGAAGCACCACCTCCCTGCCCAGAATCCCAACTGCACCTCTGTTTCATCACCTGCTGAGCCTCCCAAGCAAGTCTGGCCTGAGCCAGCATGGCCTCAGATGCTGTCCCAGTAAGCTCCAACTCCCCATAGCGAGTCAGTTCCTGTGGGAGGGATGGCTTGCGGCTTTTGCGTTTGCGGTTGCCAGAGGGAGAGAAAGCCCCAGGCCTGGCTGTAGAAGAAGAAGAGAGGGAATGTGTCTGGCTGGACGTCCAGGATATGGAGTCCTCATAAACTAACCTCTGGCTTCCCTCTCCACCCTCTCCACTGTAGTCCAGCAGGAGGCGGGGGTCTCTGATCAGAGATTGGCTGTGTTGCAGAGTGTAGGACCCCCCATATGAACTTCCATAGCCACCGGTTGTGCCATAACGCAGAAGACGGTCTGCTGTCTTGAATCGAGGACTGGAAGAAGACTGCTCCACGTACACCAGCTGCTTAACATATTCCTTGCCCACAGGACTGTACTCCAAACTCTGAGTCTTTTCGGGACACTTCTGCCTGGTCAGAACCAGCTGGCCATAGGGTGACTGGCCCTGCTTGGGGGAGTGGTAAAGGGGGACTGAAGATTTTCGAGCAGGTGACTTGCCAGTGCTGTAGAAGGAAGAAGAATCAGAGAGGTGCATGTCAGTAGGAGGCTCTTCATAGATGGGTGGGGGCTGAAAGTCTGTTGGCGGCTCCTCATATAGTGGGGGCTCATAGGTGTAGCGGGGTGAAGGAGGCTGGGAGTCAGCTGAAGTGAGTCGATGGGTGTTTGAGCCACCCAGCTCTGCCCGCTTAAGAAAAGGAGACTGACGGCGGTCGGCATAAAGAACTGGGGAGCTGTCAGGTTCTGAAGAAGGGTTTCCTCCAGAGGGACAGCGAGCTCGTGAGGTGGTGCCCCCTCCAGAAGGAGTGCTAGGGCTGGAGGGGTCACAGGGAGAGTAACCATTTCCCTGATGAGCCAAGAAGCTAGGCTCTCTGTCTGTCACCTTGATCAGCATTCGCTCTTTTGTACCAGTATTCCACCTGAAGGGAGAGGTCCTGATAGAAAAGAACAGAAAAAAGAGAGGAGAAACATTTTGAAAAAGAAAAGAATAGATGCAGTTAGAGGATATTAAAGTTCGTTTTGAAGCTTATCAATTCCTGTTCCAGTTACTCTGTTATAATTATTAGAAAAATACCTCATAATCACATTTATCTGAAGGTGATTTTTATTATAAGGTAAAAATAAAACCAAGATTAACTTATTCCTAAATGATGGGAAGAGAAAAGCATACAGAAAGAGAGCAAAAGCTCATGATGTGAAGTAATATGCCTGCAACAGAACGGGATCACTACCATTTAATGATGACATCACTGCTAAAAGCAGTAGTAGAATATAATCTGAACTGTGCAGGACTAAACTCTGCTCAGATTTGACCAAATGCAGCAAACGTGATTGGACAGCAGTTTAAAATACCAGTGGGTAATGTCCCAAGGCATACTGCAAACGCAACCAAAGGGTTTCTCAAAGGAAGTTATATTTCTGTGAGCCAGTCACTCAATCACAACAGAGCATTCCTTTCGGTTACAGAAAGCAAGGTTTGAAAATAATTTTAAAATTAGAGTTTGAGTTCAGGGAACAGACTAGATCAGAGCGTGCATCAGCAGCATCTTTTCAGTATGCGGAAATACTTAAACATCTACAAAAAAGACACTGCATGGATGGGAGCATATTTTGATCTAACACCTTCAATACGTACAACCTACCAGTTATATAGGCACTGTCGCAGGCTTTGGAACTGAGAAATGATAACAAGCTGGATGGTCTTTCTCCTCTAAAGCTTAGAGGATGTTGCACACATACTTATAAAAATGATTTCATGAGAATGTTTTTATTTCTCTGGCCACAGAACAGTTTTCCATTTTGTTTCAGTCATTTTGACATGGGGTTTTTGCCCAGAGAAGATGGGTGTTTCTACATCATATTCACATATGGCTTCTTCTTTCCATGATAAAGCTTCAACGTGCAGATAAAAATGATATGGCATAACAGACTTGTAGATCTGAAGTAAAAAGGTAAAGTACCACTATTGTATGACTTACTGTCATGCTGTTTTAGCTCTTTAGCTGATATTAATCCATATGTTAACATAAAGGAATTATTGCTGTATTTTGGACGTTAAAAAAAATCTGTGTTGAAAGTGAGAAATACATGTGTTCCTGTCTCATATTCACATAACTAAGTGGGGGTTTTTGGGTTGACTTGGGGGGGGGGGGGGGGGGGGGGGGGGTGCATCATGGAGGTTGCACAGTGCCAATGGCTGAACATTACCCTAAGCATTGTACTAGTGTGCTGTAGACCTGTAACTAACTCAGTCTTACCTATCTGCCTCCTCTCTGTTGCCTTGTTTTTCGGACAGCTCCTGGTCAAGGGAGGACGAGGTGCTTCCTTCTCGGCTGACTTCGCTGTTCCGTCCTGGGCTGTTGTCAGCAGATGCTCGCCGCCCGCCACCTGGAGGACGAGTGATGGTGGCATCTGTGTGCTGCTTCAGAGTCTGCAGCTTGGCCAAGGGTATGATGTCACATCCCTGAGGCCGATGCCACACTGTGCGTTGGGTGGAGGCGTTATAGTAGTAGAAGCGTGAAGTATTGGGGTCAAACAGCTCCCACCACTGGTTCTCACCGGTACGCTTGATGCAAACACCCTGTGGTGGGTCCCACACGCACTCACCCGTTAGCAGATTGGCATACATATGCTCCCGTGTGCGTGGCTCAATGATTTCCACCCACTCCAACCTGTAGGGGCAGATTGCAAAATGATAGAATTACAGTGGCTACATACTCCATCTGCCAGCCTAACTAGCTGGTCAACAGAGCCCATCCACACCTCCCTCCTGAAACCCTCAATGTCTAAGGTGCAGATAAACTTGAGAGGCAAATAGCCAAAGACCCCCCCCCCCGCCTCAGAAAGGACCTGCAGACAACCAAGGACCCCAGAGGCGTAAATCAGACATTCTGAAGGAGACTAAGGACAACCCACCCTACATGTTTGAGTGCCACAGATCCATACCCAACCCACGCAGAAGAGGCAAGCCACCCAGCCCAGTGCAAGCACCAATGACTACAAGGATCCCAGACCTAACATCCCAGGACAGCAAGGCAGTAATCACCATTGCTCCCCACCACCACCAATCAAGACAGACACACAGATACCCAGAAACAGACCCAGCTCTCCAGCTCCCTAAAAAGTCGCCAGAGATCCAAAGACCACCTGGCCACCTGTAAGGCACATAGGTAGATGAGACTAAAGCCGAGCTCCCCCTAAAACAGATTCATCCAACAGTTTTTTTTATTGAGGCAGATATTCTCTCCAGATTAATGTGACCTAGAATTAAATTTGTAGCCAACTAAGGTTAATAACGGAGTTTCACAGGGTTCCATGGTAGGACCAGTTCTGTCTATGCTTCCCCTAGACAGTGTCTTTAGAAAGCATAGCATACATCTTTACTGCTATGCAGATGATACCCAACTTTATCTATCTATGAAGCCAGATAACACACCCCAATTAGTTAACCTGCAGAAATGTCTTAAAGACATAAAAACTAGTTTATGCATTTATTACCTCTAGGCTGGTCTACTGCAATTCATTATTATCAGGATGTTTCCCCGAACTCCTTGAAAAGCTGATCCAAAATGATGCAGCAGAATGCTGACAGGGACTAGGAAGCGAGAACATATTTTCCTTTATTGGCTCCCTGGTTAAATCCAAAATTGAATTTAAAAACAAAGTACTGCACCACCCCATTAGAGCACGTCACTCTCAGACTGGGAGCTTACAAGGGTATTTAAAGTGGAATGGGGGTTAAGAGGCTTCAGCCTTGTTCAACCAGTTTGGATTTGGGCAGCAGACATACTTTCTACTTTTAGGATTAGAATTCAAACTTTCCATTTTGATAAAGCATATAGTTAGGGCAGGGTCAGGTGACCTGGAATCCTCAATTAGCTATGCTGCAATAGGCTTCTGGAGGAATCCCATTTTAATGAACTGCATTTAATCATTAGTTCATATTAATATCTGGCTCCTGTCCACAGCATGTCTTTTGTCCTATCTTCCTCCCTTTACTGCCAAACAGTGGTGGCAGATTGCCACCTCTCCCTGAGCCTGGTTCTGCTGGAGGTTTCTTCCTGTTAAAAGAGATTTTTCCCACTCCCCTCTGTCGCCAAAGCACTTCTTACAGGGGCTCATCTAATTGGTTTTCTCTTTTTTCTCTGTATCATTGTAGGCTCTTTATTTTACAACACAAAACACGTTGAGACAACTGTTATAGTAATTTGGTGCTAAATAAATAAAACTGAACTGAATCTGCTTGCTAAAACTGCCGGACAGGACAGGTTTAAAAAAAACTAAATAAAAAATGTTGTCATCCACCCTCTTTTTTGAAAAAATCTTGACCCTTGTCTTCTTTAAAGAATTTAAAGACCAATTTGAAAATTACAGTTTACTGCTAAGATTTGAAACTTACCAGTTTACATCTTTGGAACATCTAACTGTTCCAAAGAGACAGCCCTTCTTAGAGTCTCCAGTGACATTTTGCATACTGATGCAGGCAAAGTTTTGTTCTGCCTTGACCTCTGCCTTACTGATACTATTGAACATTTTGATCAATAGGCTGAGATACTAATGTCTAGTATTGGATGATCCTACTGATATCTGTCTCAGAGTTTCTTGTCTGTGGCTGTTTTTAAGTTCTGGTTCTCTTCCACTTCTTCTACTATAAAGTTCTGTTTTGGGCCTTTATTGTTTCTGTTATGATTTCTTTCTCTTCAGCACATTTTAAGCACTTTAAGGAAGTCTCAGTGACAAGTCTCGCTGCTATGAAGGCGACATTCAGTTGCATATCTCTTTAAAGCCCAAAGATGTTTCCAGGCTGGATATTTTGAAGTACTCACATACCACAACATCACTAATTCAATTGCACTAGCTCACAATTCAGAGTACACATTAATTCCGGTTTTGACTTTTAGACCTGTGGATAAAGAAGCCGTCCATCCAACCAGTGTAATGGTTGGATGGACACCAGAGAACTTTTGATCTACAGCAACTTCCACGCTGTCTTCACAGCTAACAAAGTGTTGTGATGGCACAAGGGAGAAGATGTTGAGTGTTGGAAGATCCCTGTCCCTAGGCGCACAGCAGTGGCTGACTACAACTGCTAGATGGGAGGAATGGACTCATCAGTTCATATGCTTGGGACCCACCAAGTCTGCTGGAAAACCAGGAGGTGGTACATTACAGGGCTCCAGCAGCTACAACAGCTGCACGATTCACAAAATGTTATGGGCCAAACAGCACAACAAGCAGCAGAGTCACCAGGAGGACTTGTGTGCTCATCTCCTTGGTGTTTCATTCGAATCCAGGTGCCCACCAAAACCCAGTGGCAGCTATTTTCCTGCCTCCACAAGTAACTGCAGAAGACAACAAGACAAGCATGGCCACCAAAGGAAGGTAAAATTGCACTCTGTTCAAAAGCAAAAGTCCTCCAGTGTGAGCATGCAAAACGAGTCTCTGTCTCTAAGTAGACAGGGACTGCTTTACCATCTACCATGTTTTCTTGTATTTGTTTTTTTATATATATATAAATAGTCCTTTTGTGCACTTTGGGAGGCCAGCATAACAAATTACATGTTCAGAACATCTTCTGACTATGGTCGTGTCCAAATTCATGGGCTGTATCCTCCTGAGGCCGCATTTGTACACCGATTACGTCACAGCGACGCACCGAAGGCTGTCCAAATTCGTAGACTCCTCCGAATGCAGCCGACAAATGCGTCCTCCTTTTCCCCAAATTTGAAGGATGGGTCAGGTGTGTCCTTCGTGGCCCACCATATCCCAGAATTCATAGCGCGGCCCAGCCAAACTCCAGTTTCCGTCAATGGCGGCCACTACTAAGTTTTAAAATTACTCTTATTAATTAGTCAAACAGAAAACTGATTAAACAGAAGTCTGAGATGGTCGAGAATTTACGCCAGTGTCCTGTTATATTTTAGATAGCAAGGAGCAGACGGCCGAGTTTATTAAACTCCACTGAGACAGCGGTGACGCTAATCAGAAAGCTAGACCGTCCAATTCCACAGCCGTTTACTTCCGGCCTACCCAACCTTCTGTACCCGGCCCACGTAGACCGTGAAGGCCGGGTCCTCAGGAGGATGCAGCCCATGAATTTGGACACGACCTATGCCTGCATTTTATATTATATACGTATATTAAAAAAACCTGCAACAATTTTGTCTTCAAAGCTGATGTATTAGAAGCAGGAAAATTAGACAAGTGCAAACTGGTGTGAGAATAGAAAGTGCAGTGCATATGCGTCTGCAAAGCTGCAGACCAGTCAAGGTGCCCACTGCCCAGTATGGTGCTCAGCAGTTTTCACTACTCAAACTTACATTTGTAATGTATTGTTATGTCATGTGCTCCAAGTTCAAGATCCTTAGTTCCAGTTTATCTTTTGTTTGTTTCTTGTAGTACGTATGTACTTAGTTTTAGTTCGTTTTTTCCAGCAGTAAAGCTGACACTTTAAGTTAAATGATCAAAGAACTGACCTCACAGCCCACTGTTCATTCAGTGGGCTAGTCTCAGTTATTGTGCAAATGTACTGCTTATAAGGTTGGGAAAACCAGCAGTCAGCTGACACTGAAGAAGTCACTTTGATGAGTGACGAAAAGTTTCTCCCACTAAAAAAAGCTACGTCCAGATGAACAGAATCAACTTTTTGGGACACTTTAAGCTAAGTTTACCATCTTTGAGTCTAGCGTTTGGGTCCAACCCCTGCCTGCCACACAGCTCACCTTGACACATTCCTCTGCAGACGATCAGTTAGCTGTTTGACGACTACTCTTTCTAGAATTTTCAGAGGGCCCGGTGGCGCCAGTGTTCGGCAGCCTCGCCTCTGTCAGTGCGCCCCAGGGCAGCTGTGGCTACAATGTAGCTTGCCATCACCAGTGTGTGAATGTGTGTGTGAATGGGTGGATGACTGAATGTGTAAAGTGCTTTGGGGTCCTTAGGGACTAGTAAAGCGCTATACAAATACAGGCCATTTACCATTTACCATCTTCTAAATTAGTGAATGCCATTTCCTCTGCAGCTTGCGAATTATTAATTCAACTTTAAGTTGCACATTTGAGAGTTATACCAAGGAGTCAAGTACTTCTGATTTAAGACTTTCTTTTTCAGAGGAACTACAGTGTCCAGGGTCAGACACCGTGAAGATGTAAAATTATCAACATGATAATCGACCTTGGATGGAGCAGAGTTCAGTGCTCCACACTGTTTGTACATGGCATTGAAGATGACAAAAGACGATTAATTATATCTTTAAATGAGTTCTTCTAACACTTAGAAAGACATCTACTGTGGTGAAATCTATTCCCAACTGCTGTGTCATCCATTATTGTAAATTGTAAATTTAACCATAGACCCAGATGGAGTTTTAATTTGAAAGTCTAACTCTTAGCCTTGTCCATCCTAATTGGAAAACTCAAAAACCCTGATTTTTCTGATTTAGTACTCACTTCAGATCAAATAACTATTGTGTGTGATTTTAACATACATATAGATGCTGAAAGTTAGGGCTGCTCAATTAATCAAATTGTAATCACGATTACGATCTGGGCTTTCAACGATCATTAAAAATGACTGAACTGATTATTAGCCCCTCCCTCGTGCTTTACTCTCGCGCTGCTCCGTGTGGCAAATCGAGCGCACCTCTCTGCGTTTCGAACACGCGTCACAACAAGAGGACCCGAGGGAAGCTCGAAAAGCTAAGCAGAAGTTATTTGGAGAGGAGAGTGACTGCCATTGGTTGAAAAGAGAGGTAAAAGAAAAAACTTCAGTGGTGTGGAAACATTATGGGTTCGCAGAGTCAGACGTGGAACAAGTAGACATAGTGTGTAAACTTTGCTACAGTGTCGTAGCTGCACCACAGAGCAAGTTCACTAAACATAGATGTTTACATTTTTCATTTATTTTTTATATTGCAAACATTTGCACTGTTATCAGTATTTGCACATTATTTTATATTATTTTTTGACAATCTAAAGTCATTATTCAATACATTGTTATTGTTAAATAAATATTGTCAAATAATCGAGATCTCAATTTCAGTGAAAATAATCGTGATTATCATTTATGCCATAATCGAGCAGCCCTACTGAAAGTGACAGAATCAACAGAGCATTTAATCTATTATTAGACTCAATTGGCTTCTCTAAAGTTATAAAGAGCCCACCCACCACTTTAATTACACTCTGGATCTCGTTCAGCGTTGTTGTTGAACTTTACATTTACAATAATGGATTCTAGAGCACCACCACATTAACCAATTATGGCCAATTAATCCCACTATCTCTGCTCTGGATTTTTATTCAACTGGCCTGTTCCGCTTCATCTGACAAGGATTCACTCTGACAACTGGTGTACCATTTCTTTCTCTCTTTTCTTTCTCATACACAAGGGGCACACATAGTACCTCGCAGAACTATAGCTGCACAAGTCTCGGCAAGGCTTTCTTTAAGAGTTCAATTCAGTTTTATTTATATAGTACGAAATCACAACAGCAGTCACTGCAAAGCACTTTATATTTATATGAGGTAAAAACCCTGTACTAATGGAGACAAAATTCCCAAAATCAAGCTGGGAGCTGGTTCCACAGAAGAGGGGCATGAAGTCTTATTAGAATTTTTGAGACAGTCCGACAATAATAAAATGCATCCAAAAAGTAATACATTCATAAACAAGTTTTTTTTAATATCAGGGGTGACACAATGTTTCTAATTTTAGAGATATTGCGCAAATGTAAGAAAGTAGTAGTTTGTTTAATAAGCACAATAAAGTTTAAAAAAAAAAAAAAAAAAAAAACACTCCTCAGTGTTGCTGGAGCCCAAGGTAATGCTATCCAGAGTAAGTATCTGGTTAGACATCATGTTTCAAAGATTTTTAGGGCCAAGTACAATAACCTAATCTGAGTGATGTCAATGCTGAGATGGTGTTACAATTTTGTTTTTGTGGATATGTGAATTTCAGAATTTGAGTAGGACCTGTTAGCTTCAGGTCCCACTTACAGAGAGGCACTGGTTTGACTGAGTTAGTAGTGTGTCCATACAGCTTCAGCCTTAATGACCCATGTAAGTATCAAACCTCCAAATGAACACTCAGACGGTGGCTGGTGCATGAAAGTAAGTTCAATCTCTATAGAAGTTTCCCAGAGAAATGATAACGTCCAACCCAAGCTCTTTATTAAACCCATGATGCATTGTGCATTACAGGTTAAATAAACAGTAAATTATGGATTAATTAAATGTAAAAGGCTTTCATTCTAGCTAGATAAAATGCTTTATCAGTGGACACAGGGAAAGCATTAAAAATATAGTTAATTAGTTTGAATAACTTTGATTTTCTGAGATCTCTATTGCAACAACTCAACCTTTAAAACACAGAATAGAGGCTATAACCCTGGCATTGCTAAAAGCTCCTCCTCCCTCCTCTTAAAAAGGTCAACTTGCATAGATAGCATTTCTTCTCCCCAACCATTTGTCTTTATAAAATCACTGCTCTCCGTTGCTGGGAGACCACTGAGCAGACTGGCAACACTTCCGAGGATTAAATAGGAAGAGGGTATTGGATGAGGACAGATGAGGAGTCGAGGTGCTGTGGGATAAAGAGATAAAGAAGTAGACATAAAGGCTATGATATTTCATTTCCTGCTCCTCACATAAGCAGAACCAAAATGTTCACACCTACTGGAGCTTTAACAACAAGCCCATCCTTAACAACCCATGAGGGATTTGTAGGTTTTATATAAAGTTATCAAAATAAATATTAATAAAACAAAACGGGTTTTCTTTTGGTAAAAAAAACATATTTATTAGGTCATAGGTGAATTATGACCAATTGCAATGGCCCATGTCCCACTGAGACTGCTGACAGTCTTAAGTCGAAGTATTGGAGCCTGTTCCTGCTGAGACACAAAGTGACAGATACTTCTTTGAGGATTTTTTTTTAAAGGTGTCGTGGCATTAATGTTACTGATAATGTCAGAAGTTGTGAAGAAAAGTTACAGAGCCTACTGCTCTCTGGCCATAATGCATATGGTCGCCTGCTCACCCACTGAGCTAAAACGGTGCCACCTCCCATTGTACTTTTAAATATGCTAGGAACCACAAGTATGCTTGCAGTTTGAGGGTAAAGTGCTCGATTAGCAGTGATGTGGTATTATGCAGACTTTAAGATAAGCTGGGGCCTTTAGATGTTGTTCTGGGTTCTTTTGTGACCTCCTATATGGGTTGTCAGCGTACTCTGGGAGACATTTTGGTAGGCCAGTCACTCCTGGGATGGTTCATCACTGTTCCAAGATTTTCCATTTGTGGATAATGGCTCTCACTCTGGTTCACTGGAGTACTAAACCCTAAAGAAATGATGTAACCCTTCCTAGACTGATAAACATCAATGCCTTTGTTTATCAGCTGTTTCTTTAGGTCAGGGTATGATGTGTTGCTATGTGAGATCTTTTAGCCTACCTCACTTTATCAGACTGGTTCTATTTAAGTGATTTCTTGATTCAACAGGCCTGGCAGTAATCAGGCCTGGGTGTGGTAGTGCAATTTAACTCAGCTTTCAAAAACAAGAGGAAATAAAGAAGATTAAAGCTGCAAGCAGCAAGGATCTTGGACTTGTGGCTAACCCCTGCCGAACACCTTAAATGCCCACTAGGTGGCAATGGAGAGTCTATTGAATAATCGATAGATTACTCACAATTACTAAAATAATCGATAGCTGCAGCCCTACATGAAATAGCTTATTAGTTTTTTTCCATTACATTTGTGACCTAGAAAATAAACGATTGGATCAAAATGACTTAACTGGTTTAGGATTAAGTTCAGTGATATTGAGAATATATGGGGAGTGATGTGCTTGCAGTCATTTCCCAAATCTATGTGAATGTTACCCATGGCCACTGGTTAATGATCTTAAGAATTTTCATACTAACGATCATGAAAATATACTCAAAGTCAGTTGTGTTTGTTTGGGGAAACTGCTGAGACTGAAGACGTCACTTGAATGAGTGACAAAACATTTCTCCCATTAAAATAAAGAAGAGAGCAACTTGAGGCAGCATCTAACTGGGCAAAACCCAGACTTCTGAGGCAGATCACTTTCCAATAGCTAAAAGAATGATTCAGCACTCTGACACTAACACAGCTTGATCTTAAAAAAGAAAAACAAATCCCCAACAGTGTCACCCACGAAGCACCCCCACACCATCACTAGGGATGGGTACCGGTATCCGGTGCCATTATTGCACCAGTTCTGACATAAACGGTAGTAACCAGACCGAAAGGCAGCGCACATTTCGGTGCTTTATTTCGGTGCTTTTCCCCCCTGAAATGTCATACACTTTGGATTCTAGCCAATCATTTTACCTTTGCAAGCGTAGTAGGCGGGCCCAGGTACATACGTTCTTTTAGAGCAGAGCTACAGATTAAAAATGCTCAAGGTGAAGCGGTCAAAAGTCTGGCTGTACTTCACAGCAAAAGATGCAAACTCAGCAGCCTGCAACAAGTGCTTTAAGGTGATACTGTGCAAAGGAGGTAACACCTCGAATCTGATGAAACACCTGGCGACGTATAGCATTTTGTTAAAAGCCGACAAATGCGCCGTATTTGATAGCTTGCTGCGAGACCTCACACCGGGCACATCTACTGCGGGTGGGTTGCCTGTTATCGGATCCGGAGTTAGCAACATCCCCCAAAATCCCGAAGAGGAGAGTCCTGGCCCCTAGCCCTGCCAGTGTAGCAGAAATGATGACGGATGATGATGGCAGCAGCAGCCGTTCTTCTCTGCGTGAGTAGCTTAATGTTGTTCGTGTGTAATTTACGTTGAGTAGGCTAACCACGTTATTACATTAATGCATGTAAGGTAAACTAGCAAACATCATCATAGCTACATGCGGCTGTCTTCTTGTTTGATGGCAGATACTCCCTTCACCCTGGCCAAAAAGGCTAAAATGACCAAAGAAAAAGTGGGAAACGGCTAAACATGAGAGGTTTTTGGACAAAGTTTGTGTTTTTTTCCATTGTTTAAGCACTGCTTCCAGCCAAGAGTGATGCCATAAATCCCCTATAGCTGCAGAAAAGGCTAACATTGTTATCTTTTTACAAAAAAAGACAGCTGAACATGAGAGGTTTTTGGACCAATTTTGTGTTCTCCATTCTTTAACACCGGTTTGGTACTGGTATCGGATAAAACCTAACGATACCCATCCCTAACCATCACACCTCCTCCTTCACGGTGGGAACCATGCATGCAGAGACCATCCGTTCACCTTTCCTGCATCACACAAAGACAGGGCGAGTGGAACCAAAGATCTCAAATTTGGACTCATCAGACCAAAGCAGAGATTTCCACTGGTATAATGCCCATTCCTTGTGTCCAAAAGTACAAGCAGAAGAGATTTGATTGGGCCAAGAAACACATTGAAAGTTTTAGCGATTTTTGGACTGACTGACATTCAGTTCTTAAATTAATGATGGACTGTTGTTTCTCTTTACTTAGCTGACTGGTTTGTGCAATAATATGAATTCTAAAAGTTGTCAAATAGGTTTGTACACAGCTGACAGCCCTGACTTCTGCACAACACAACTGATGGTCCCAACACCATTAAGGCGGCAAGAAATTCCAGAAATGAATCCTGACAAGGCACAGCTGTGAAGTGAAAACCATTTCAGGTGACTACATCATGAAGTTTATTGAGAGAAGGCCAAGGGTTTGCAGCGCAGTCAACAAAGGGTGGCTTCTTTAAGAAAATATAAGACACATTTAGAGTTACTTATCAACTTTTTTTCTTTTCTAGGTAATTCCATATATCTTGCTTCATATATTTGATGTCTTCAGTATGTATCTACAATGTAGATAGTGGTAAAAATAAAGGAAAAACATTAAATGAGAAGGTGTGTCCAAACTCTTGACTGTTTGGTGTTCATTAAAATGCTTTCAGAATACGGCAAATGTACAATGATTCAGCTCATAAATCATGACACACTGCTCTCCCCAACATAAGCTCACTTAATAGGTTGAAAGTATCAGTATCGGTAATACTTCCCTTAATTTACTTGGTATCAGATCAATACCAAACTCGGTGGTATCCCACAGCACTAGCACAAACAACAGGTCAGGCCAAAACTGTACATCTTAAAGAATATATACCAGGAAAGCTGATCTGGCAACCGTATCGGGCTTTAAGGATGTCCTGTGGCAGGTTACAATGTTCCAACTGCAACTACAAATGCTTTCAGATGGGGAGCTGGTGGCACACAAAGGTATTTCTTGGCCAGGCATCTCACTGCTGAATAGGCAACTTCATGTTCCTTCCACCATTTAAGAGGGTCAGCATCACTCTCTACACAAACTGCCAATAAGTAGCTAGAAATGTAATTTTTGATTTGCTCCCACTATGAAAGCAGGGACCGCAGTGACATGACAGCTGAGTCCTCACTCAGTGTCACAATCCTCAGTCTAATACAAGCACAGACACACACCTGACAGGGGGTTGGGAAGCTTATCTTGTAACCGGAAGGTTGCCGGTTCGATCCCCAGCTCTCTCTGTCCTGGTCGTTGTGTCCTTGGGCAAGACACTTCACCTACCGCCTACTGGTGTTGGCCAGAGGGGCCGATGGCGCGATATGGCAGCCTCGCTTCTGTCAGTCTGCCCCAGGGCAGCTGTGGCTACAACTGTAGCTCCCTCCACCAGTGTGTGAATGTTTAATAGTGTCTAGAAAATATATAAATGTAATCCATTATAAGACTGATAGTTTATGTAAGTTTCAGTTGCATAACTGGTAGATCTAGTTGTGAAAATACTTGTCTTGTGGCCAATAGACATATTTAGCTCTGTAGATGATTCTATAAACTTTGTATTTAACATTATGCCTAGCATATTTTTTCTTACTTCAAATCAACTGATTCAGTATCACACTCACCAAAGGCCAGATGAAGTCCAAAACACTGCAAGCTCAGCCACTTGGTCAGCTGAACCACCTTGACTATATGTCAGTCATTAAAGCTTCAGGTTGAACTTCCAGCTTATGAGGCCAACCTGCAGAGCTTCACTTATATGCGCTCCCATGTGGTGTTGGAGGAAGCAGCTGGTCTGTAAACGGGCACTTTTCAGTTTACAATTAAATGTTTCAGTGACACTCGTGTATGACTCACAGGTCCTGTGAGCCAGTCTTGCCACATATGTACATGGCTGGCACATATGTGCCTGGCACATATCGGCACTGATATGTGGTCCTGTGTTTTTAGTAGGGATGGGTACCGGTATCCGGTGCCATGATGGCACCGGTTCTGACATAAACGGTAGTAACCAGACCGAAAAGCAGCGCACATTTCGGTGCTTTATTTCGGTGCTTTTTTTTCCTGAGATGTGATACACTTTGAATTCTAGCCAATCATTTTACGTTTCCGGGGATAGTAGGCGGGTCCAGGTACGTACGTTCTTTTAGAGCAGAGCTACAGATTAAAAATGCCCAAGGCAAAGCGGTCAAAAGTCTTGCTGTACTTCACAGCAAAAGATGCAAACTCAGCAGCCTGCAACAAGTGCTTTAAGGTGATACTGTGGAAAGGAGGTAACACCTGAAATCCGATGAAACACCTGGCGACGCATAGCGTTTTTTTTAAAAGCCGAAAAATGCGCCGTATTTGATAGCTTGCTGCGAGACCTCACACCGAGCGCATCTACTGCAGGTGTGGTGCCTGTTATCGGACGAAGAGTTAGCAACATCCCCCAAAAAGCTGAAGAGTAGAGTCCTGGCCCCTAGCCCTGCCAGTGTAGCAGAAATGATGAGGATGATGATGGCAGCAGCAGCCGTTCTTCTCTGCGTGAGTAGCTTAATGTTGTTCGTGTATAATTTACGTTGAGTAGGCTAACCACGTTATTACATTAATGTATGTAAGGTGAACTAGCAAACACCATCATAGCTACATGCGGCTGTCTTCTTGTTTGATGGCAGATACTCCCTTCAACCTGGCCAAAAAGGCAAAAATGACCAAAGAAAAAGTGGGAAACAGTTAAACATGAGAGGTTTTTGGATAAAGTTTTTGTTTTTTCCATTGTTAAAGCACTGCTTCCAGCCAAGAGTGATACCATATATGCCCTATAGCTGCAGAAAAGGCTAACATTGTTATCTTTTTACTAAAAAAAACAGCTGAACATGAGAGGTTTTTGGACCAATTTTGTGTTCTCCATTCTTTAAGCACCGGTTTGAGCACCGTTTAAGCACCGGCACCGTTTCAAAAGTACCGGTTTGGCACCGGTATCAGATAAAACCTAAACGATACCCATCCCTAGTTTTTAGTGATATGACAGGCCACTGCTTTAGTAATGTCACTCCACGTCTCACTTTTTCACTCACAGCACAGGTATATTTGTTTTTAGCGTGGTTTGTATTGGGGCAGGAGACTGAAAATACTGCACGGTCTGGGCTACAGCACGCAGTTTCACACATTCTTCATACTGCACTTTATGGTGCTGTTGTAAATGGTGGAAAAGATTATAATATAATATATAATATATAATCTCCCACTTTGAATCCAAACCATCTCCAAGTAACTGAGCCATTGTTTTTCTTTCTGCCAACCAGCTCCTCTTCGATAGCTACCATCCAGTTCAGATCCGTCTCCATTCTGTCACTGGCTGCAGGTGAAGCGATTGGGGAGGGGGGGTTTGTTCGGTGAGGAAGAGATGTGGGGCAGAGTGACATTGTGTAGAGACAAATGTGGACAAGGCTCTATACTTATAATTGTAACACAGCATGGTCTCATCTTATATCTAGCATGAAAGTATAATAATATTTCTTAAAAACACTATCTCACCCATTCCTAATATAAACATACATAAGCAATGTTTGCTTTAGCAAGAAAGATATAAAGTGTTTCATTAGGAAGCAGTTCAGTTATGTATCATCATCCTGATAATAATTGTGTTTTTTAACTGCAACGTCTGGTTGTGATTGCTGCATACAAATTACCAGTGTTGGGACTAACGCGTTATTAAGTAACGCGTTACAGTAACTACGTTACTATTGTGGTAACGAGCACGGTAACTAGTTATTATGCCAAAACCAGGAACGCGTTAGTCGTTACTAGGATTTAGATAGGGTCGTTACTCGTTACTTCGTGTGGTGGCTATCGCGGAGCTTCCACAGATTCTGTAACATTAGCAAGTGGTGGAGGCAGCAGGTGGAGGACGCAGAAGGAAAAGAGACCCGAGGCGGCCGCCGGTCCAAGTGTGAACTGAACTTCAGGTAAGAAGTTATGACCTGCAGTCTATCTGGGTCAGATATAAACCAAGTTTAGGTGGAGTTTATTTTCGTTGTGCTGACTTTTTCCGTACTGCGTACTAGCTAGCATGACGGAGTTTCTATACAGCTGGGTGGGTGCTATGAAGTTAATGATGTTGAACTTTATTTTGTTCATAAGTTATTAGAGTTGCCAACCGTCCCGTCTGGTATTCAGAGAAAATATTACGCGTTTCTTATTGAGGTGAAAAGGAACAGTTTGTCCCGTAATTCAGCTACAATGAAAAGGGCACAAAGCTGGAGTTATTCTGTGTCTTTGCTGCACAGCTGTCTCTTCTTCTCTCATTCTCCCCCTCCCTCTCCCGTTTCTACTTCAATCATGAAAACTGATCAATGATCAGCTGATCGGCTCTCTTGTTCGTTTATCGCCCACTTTGCGCCAGAAAGAGGAAACCAGCGGATGTCACGCTAAACAACAGCAGCACGTTTAAGCTTGATCAGCTGTTGTTAGAATTTATATAATATTAATTTCTAGTATCAGCTGATGTTTGCTGGAGCCACAGCTGCAAAAAAGCTGCTGGTCATGATGTCGGTTTGGTTATCTGGTGAGAGGGAAACATGAAGATGAAACCAGGAGATGTCCTTACTGAATCATCAGAGCTGAGCAGGTGATGGAGAAACAGGTTTACCTTTTAGGTGACATGAATGAGTTGAAGGGAAGTTATGAACGGTTTCTGAGAGACAAATAACCCCAGGATCCTTTTTTAGGTAGCTGACAGCTGGTAATTGTGCAGGTGCGGATCTAGCAAAGTTTTGCCAGGGGGGCCAGGTAGGGCATTAACAGGGAAAGGTGGGCACAAAGAAATACTTTTCTTTCTTATTCTAATTTAAAATGTCTAGCTTTTAAAAAATAATTATCTGAATCTTGCGAACAAACGATTCATAGATTGATGCAAATATACCATCAAAACAGTGTACATCACTGTCACAACAGTGTTTGTTTTCATTCAAAGGCTTTATCTTCCTATTCAGAAGGCAGAATTTCCGAGTTCCGAGTACAATCAAAGTACCACGACTGCAGTTTTTGTGTTGGATGTAAAAGGCGCACATGATGCTGTGACGTAGGCTAGAATCATGGCAGCAGTCAATGATGGTCCGGGTGTGGGATTTCTCTCGTGGAAATATGCACATTATCTGTTCCTTTCTATTGGTAGGTGGCACAGTGCACTTGTGGCAAGTAAGCAAGCTAGAAGACTGGCAAAGTTATGGAAGCAACACATTAACAAGAGAATTCTAAGTACAACCAAAGTTACTTTCCCTAGTAACTAGTTACTTTGAAAGTAACGAGTAACTTGAAGTAACTGAGTTACTTTTGATAGAAGTAACTAGTAATGTAACTAAGTTACTATTTTAAAGTAACTTACCCAACACTGCAAATTACATGCAACAATAATATACATTATGTATTAGAAAAGATGTAAACTTACCACACACACATTTGGGTGAGGAAAAGTTAAATTGCTTAGGTTTAAAATATTGTGATCCAGGGATTTGACAAAATTCCCATGGTTGATCAGACTCTAAAGACATATATTTATGTCAGATTAAGACAAATTAAAAATACTTATGACTTTTTCTCATTTGGAAACATCAATGTTACTGCTGTTGGAGACACATATTACACACAAAATGCCGGCTTAATGCATGGTCTAAAAAGCTTCCTTAAAACAGTGGTCTTGAGGCACTTACTTACAAGGAGACACAAGAAACACAGGATAAACTAAATGTGGGATGAACTAAATCTAAGAAATTCTTGTTTTATTCTTGTTCTCTTATTGTTTTTGCACAGCACTTTCATCAGCTGTTATGTTGTTTTAAAGTGCGTTAGAAATAAAGTGGAAGTGGAAAGTTTATAAAGACTCATGTGATGCATGGTTGGGCATGTGAAATTAGCCTAACAGCTAAACCATAAAAATCACACGTTGTGAATATATGCTCCTAAAATTTAGGGCAACTTTCGAGACCTGTAGCGAGTAGTTGTAAGTAGAAACATAGTAAACTCCCATGAGAAATTACCAAATAGGCAGGACTGAAACAGGATCTGGAACTTTTTGCCACCAGGTCCAATATTTAGGTTAGTAAAGACCCTCCATAAAAGTAGGACTGGACAGACTGAAAGAGTAAAAGAGGCCATTTATGTCCACTGTGAATGACCATCATTAAACAGGTGTTGGCTTACGACACCAATTGTTAACCAAGTACAATGCAGACTTGAGATCCCTTCCAACACCAGTTTCGGTGTTTGTTGGTTTGGTGTTTTGTTTTTTTGTTTGTCTTTTTTAAAACTCAGTTTAAGTTTATTCTATAGAAAACATCCAGTTACCAAGTTATCAGTTAATCAGCTCTAGTGTTAGGAGCCTGGAGGAGATCATTTTGCTCAGCTTTCCTATAACTGGTACATGAACTCATTCTTATATAGCGCTTTTCTACTCTACAAGCACTGAGAGCGCTTTATACAACATTCCTCATTAACCTATTTGCACCCTTTCATACAACACTTCTTGTGTTTAAGTGGTTTTTATCAGACATTCACACTCTGCTGGACACATTGGAGAGTAACTTGGGGTTAGTATCTTGGCCAAGGATATTTGGCATACAGACTGGAGCAGCCAGGGATCGAATCACCAATCTTCAGATTAGAAGGTGACCAGTTCTACCTTCTTGCTACTACAGCAAGTGTAAAAGCATTCACAACTGATTAAACCTAAAAATATCAATTATTGATAGTCAATTTGCTGCTTAACCTCCTAAGACCTGAACTCTTTCACGGCATGCATTTTTAATTTCTCTTTGATATTTGGGCTGATTGGGACCTGATGAATGTAAAAACAAAGAATTACCAGATTTTTTTTTTTTTACCTGATTTTTGTTTCTAAGAAAAATGAGAGCCACGTATGAGGATATTCGTTTAACATTTTGATCGAACAGTAGCAGTATAATGTCCTCATAAGGGGATATAAGGCCCTTGTAGAGTAAAATGGACTATTTTGGTCTACATAACCCAAAATGTGATGTCCACATATGTGGACGCCAGGTCCTAGGAGGTTAAAAGACTGGTCCGTGCTGAATCAATCCTGTGCACTGAGCAAGCCAAAGGCCTACCACACCTGGTGCATGGTCTTTCAATTAGTGAAACATAAAGACCTGCCTGACCTCTAATTTTCTGCTTCTAAATTCGGATAAAACTGAAGTTAATTTACTCGGCCCTAAAAGTCTTAGGCTACATTCACACTGCAGGTCTTAATGCTCAATTCCGATTTTTTGATCAAATACAATTTTTTTGTCTGCTTGTTCACACTACAAATAAAATCTGACAGCAAACGCGCTCTAGTGTGAACGCTCAAACGGCCCGCATGCGCAAAACAAGACTTCACACACAGCACGCTCTGTTTAGACCCAAAGCAAACAATATTGTTTGACTGATGGCCCTTAATATAAAGACTTCGGACTTTACGTTTCCCATTTTTGCTTAAAGCTATAAAGTTATTTTGTTATTTACATATGACCTAATAATTATCCTTATTGCTGTTTTAGAGGAGCGGTGCTTCAAAGGATAGTTGGAAATGTCTGTCAGAATCTGCAGATTACACAGTACAAATAAAATGTTCACCTTTCTCCAATGTTGTCTTCCCAACAGTTTCACTAACATCTACACTGGATAGGCAGGAACTGTTCACGATGTCTTCTCCAGCGCTGATAATTAGCATCTGTTTTGTATCAGTGACGTAAAAGACGGATTTAATGCGACCTGACCATTCAAACAGCAGTCGCTTTCTAAAACATCGGATATGTATCGAATTCAGTACCACATACGAAAGTGACCCAGATCGGATTTGAAAATATCAGATTTGTGCCGTTCACACCGTTCATACCATGATCGGGTATGGGTCGCATAGGGTCAAAAAAGTCGGATTTGATGCGCTTTCGCCTGCAGTGTGAACGTAGCCTTAAAAATATGGAGTCTAATCTTACTCTGGGTGGCATTACCATAGCCTCCAGTAACAGTGAGGAATGTTGGAGTCATTTTTGAGTAACGTAAGTCTAATGTGCCATGGAAACAAATATATAATACTGCTTTTTTCCAATTAGAAGCATCCTGTCTGAGAGCAAGCTGAAAAACTAGTTTGTGCAATCATTCCTTCTAGGCTACAACACTCTAATGCATTATTGTCAAAACTCCCTAAAAACTTCAGTTAAACCAAAATGTTGCAGCAAGAGTACTGACAGCATATTTCACCCACACTGGCTCCCTGTTAAATCCAGAATCCAATTTAAAATCCTTCGCACCACATACAAGGTCTTGAATAATCAAGCCTCATCTTATTTTAAAGTCCTTACAGTATCGTATCACCCCAATAGAGCACTTCACTTTCAGACCGCTGGTGTATTTGTTGTTCCTAGAGTATTTAAAAGTGGAATGGGAGGGCCTTCTCTTCCTAAGTCTGTTCTGTTAGAGGTTTCTTCCTGTTAAAAGGGAGTTTTTCCCATTGTCATCAAGTATTTGCTCATAGGGGGTCATCTGATTATTAGTTTTTTTCCCTATTTTTTCTCTATAATTGTACGGCCTTTACCTGACAGTTTAAAGCAGCTTGAGGGAGCTGCTGTTGTGATTTGGTGGTATATAAATAAAATGGAATTGAACTCAATAATGAAGCCCGGTTCAAGGAACATTGCATTGCCACATAATGCCCTATAACACCGGACCTTAAAGAAACACTCTAAGATAGAGAAACGACAACAAGACCTTCTCCATGATACAATCACTCTCCTTCAGATACCCACCCCGGTTCACAGGATGGTGGAAGAGGATTCTATGGCTGAAACAGAGGGCGTACCTGAGGCAGATGACATGGCAACTACTCTGACACCTGTTCTTACTGCAAACAAAAAAGACATGCTGGGCCTGTGACTGCCCCATGAAGAGGGGCTAGAAGTGTTACTGGACCAACTGGCATGCCACACTCTGACTGACTGACACACACACACACAGCGGACAGCGAGGTGTTCCAGAGGAGGAAGCCACAGCTGCATATAACACACACACAAACGCTCCTGCAATGAAGAAGTACTTGCTACTAACCTTGATACACCTACCTACACCGATACAGACAGCAATTACGCATTTAGAGCAGAAGAATGATTCTTTGATTTGTACTTGTGCAAAATACTCACATAAAGCTTATAAAGCTTTCCCCAATTATACTTTGAATATTAGTGGCAAAGACATTGATTGTCTGACAAATTTTGGTACCACATACTGTTATCAGAGTAGTTGGATTTCCTGCTTTGAGTCACAGTTTTCTGTTTGATCCTGTAGTACTATTGTTAAAGAAAATTTCACTTTCACTTTTATGGCTGAAGGGTAAAAATGATTGTGAATAGATTGTATACAGGGCAGTAAAAAAAGCATTTGCCCCTTTTCTGACTATTAATTTGTCTTAAAATCATTTTTTATATTAGATAAAGATAACTACGGTAAATACAAAATGCAGTTTTTATATGATTGTTGAATTATTTTATTTTTTAAAGGAAAGAGGATTGCCAAATCTGCCTGGCTTTATGTGAAAAATGATTTGCTCTCCTAGTTAAATCATGAACTGGGACAAACCACATGTTTTGGGAAGCTGAGTTAAATTTCACCAGCTGCACTCAGGCCTGATTATTGCCAGACCTGCTGCATCAAGAAATCTAAATAAAACTTTCTGGGAGGTTTAAGTCCCATTTTACTTGTTGTAAGTTAGTTTGATGTTCATAAAAAGAACAAACTAACATCATGGTCTCAGGCTGCTTTGCTGCTTCAGCACCTGGATGACTTGTCCCAAGCAATGGAACCGTGAATCCTGCTCTCTACCAGAAAACCCTAAAGGAGCATTTCACATGGCCATCACGTCCCTGAAGCTGAAGCTCTCTTGGGACATGCAGGAAAACAATGATCTGAAACACACCAGCAAGTCCACCTCTGAATAACTCAAAAAATAAATAAATAAGGTGTAATTCCTTTGATATCCTTTCAAACAAACCTTAATACTCTCCAGTGTGGCTGAAAATAAATAATTAGGCAAAGAGGTCTTGTTGTCTGGGCTCACTGCCAGTTTTCGAAAACTTGCAGATCTTGCTGCCACGGATGGCAAATATGCAAAAACTAAGATCAGGAAGAGAGAAAATACTTTTTCATAGTAAATATACATACAAAACAGGACAGATAACTCTTTGTAGTCGTTGCACAGTCACATCTAGAACAACAGTACAATGAAATTGGAAACTGTCCCACATCTGCATTACGCACAACACAACACAAACTAACATAATAAATAAAAAGAAGAAATAAAAAGAACGAGTGTATGAATAAAAGGATTCAGTGTATATTTCATTGCACGTTGTTGTTGTTGTCGTTGTTGTTATCCCCCCCCAAAAAGTCCACAGAGGTAGCCAATCAGGTCAGCTGTTACCTTTGCTTAGGCCTATTGCTCTGTTGTAAAAGCTGTCCTGAACAGCCTGAACCTCCTGCCAGACGGCAGCAGCTTAAACACCTGGTGTCCTGGGTGTGTACAGTCCTGCAGGATGGTGCATGCCCTCTTGAGATACCGCGTGCTGTACAGGTCCTTCAGGGAGGGAAGAGGATGTCCAATGATTTTTTTAGGCCATATTAATGACCCTCTGAAGTGTCTTTTTGTGTGCCGTGATGCAGCTGGAGAACCGCACACCGATGCAGTCATACACTTTCAGTGGAGCAGCGGTAGAAAACAATCAGCAGCTCCTTCTTCAGGTCCATTTTTCTGAGGATTCTCAGAAAATGGAGACGCTGTTGGGCCTTCTTTAAAACCAACGAGGTGTTTGAGCTCCACTGGAGGTCTGTTTCCATGTGCACACCCAGGAACTTGAAACTGGACACCCTTTCCACGCACTCCCTGTTGATGCTGACAGGCTGCAGCTCAGACTTCCTCCTTCTGAAGTCGACTACCAGTTCTTTTGTCTTGGTGGTCTTGAGGTCCAGGTTGGTGTCCGCACATCAATCTGACAGCCTCTGAAGCTCAGCTCTATATCCTGTCTCGTCTCCCCCAGAGATGAGCCCCACCACGGTGGTATCATCTGTGAACCAAATGACTGCGTTGTCTGTGTGGGTACTGACACAGTCATGTGTGTACAGAGTGTATAGTAGGGCAATGATAGTACACAGCCTTGTGAAGAGCAGGTGTTAAGGCTGAGGAAAGATGAGGCCCCACTCTAACTCTCTGTACACGAGAGGTGTCCAACTCCAGGCCTCAAGGGCCGGTGTCCTGCAGGTTTTAGATGTGTCCTTGATCCAACACAGTTGATTTAAATGGATAAATTACCTCAACATGTCTTGAAGTTCTCCAGAGGCTGGTAATGAACTAATGACTTGTTGACCCAGGGTGATATCTAAAACTTGCAGGACAATGGCCCTTGAGGCCTGGAGTTGAACACCCCTGCTGTACATGGTCTGAGAGAAAGTCTCTGATCCAGCAGCAGGTGGTAGAAAATAGCAATACGGCGGTTAGCACTGTTGCCTCACAGGAAGAAGGTCCCGAGTTCACCTCCACCACCTGGCCACAGTCTTTCTGTGTGGAGTGTGCATATTCTTCCTGTGTTTGTGTAGGTTCTCTCCCACCATCCATAGACATGCGGTTTTTTGATACTAAATTGCCTATAGGTGTGAATGTGAGTGTGAATGGTTGTCTGTCCCTCTGCGTTTAGCTCTGCATAATCAGCTGGCAATCTATCCAGCGTCTACCTGGCCTCTCAACCTTTGGTAGCTGGGATAGGCTCTAGCCCCCACAACTGTGATAAGCAGAAGAGAATGGATGGATGGGATATATCTCTAAAACCTTTTTGCAAAAGAGTAAATGCCACTGTGAGCAAAGTAAAGCACAAAGGATTCCCTTTGTCTTCTCAAAGCTGCTGTAGTGCAGCTGCTAATTAGCATATTTCTGATATAATCAGTAAAGGGTTGCCTTTAAAATAATTTACCAGTTCTACAAAACAGAGACAAAAATAGACCAGTCTTCTATTCTAAAACACATTCAGAAAACCCAGCACAATTTAATGGACAGAAATATAAATATTGTGTGGATATTTTAAGAGAATTATGAAACTAGCTATATGAAACTCTTTAATTAAACATTTACTTATATTTTACATGTTACTTCTTTTCTTAAAGGAATGCATATAGCGTTGTGTTCACACACAATCCGCTACTCGCAGCAGCAGCAGCCTTGTTTTCTTCTATGCCAGAGTACAGAAAAAATGGTTATTATTCTCCAGTTTATTCTTCATACAGATGCTTGTAACATGTAATTGGCACATTATGCCAATTAACATGGCTGTCATCCATTTACTTTTCAGCTTCCTTTTCTTCTCTTCAATTTTCCCCTCACAGAGAACCATCTGTCAGGGCTGCATCCCCAGTTAGCAGCCAGCGGAGTCGTAACACTTTGTTGTCTTCAACAGGTCTTCCCTAATCAGCCAATCACATGACAGCAACTCAGTGCATTTAGGGATGTAAATGTAGTTGAGATTCTTGAGACAACCTATTTTCTGTTGGCTTCCAGCAGCATTACATTGCATGTCACATAGATCGAATAATCTCAAACTGGTTTCTTGAACACAACAGTGATTTCACTGTGCTCAGATGGCCTCCAGAGTCACCACATTGTAATCCAACAGAGTACTTCTGGGATGTGGTGGAATGAGACATGTACATCATGGATGTGCATGACGTACAAATCTGCAACATTTGTTTGAGGTTATCATGTAAATACAATCAAAATCTGTGAGGAGTCTCCAGCACCTTGATGAATCTATGTCACAAAACTTAGGTTAGTTCTTATAACAAAGGGCGATTGAGCCTGGTACCAGCAAGGAGTACCTAACAGTGTCCAGTTAAAGTATACTCCATTTTACTACAACTACATTTCCAATAAATCTGTTTTCCTGGACATGAGTTTCTATTTCATTATTAGGCGACAGAATTAGCATGAAACAGGGCTGTTTAACAACTATGTGTTAACCAGTGATGTTCCACACTGATAAAAGCAGAAATCATTTAAAACATAGAAAAGTAAAGCAATCTGTCTCTTTTTATCTCACACAGCACTGCCATAAAGCTCCTCGCCTGTCAATATGTATATACAGCCTTTAAATTACTGCTATCTTGTGGTTGACTGCTGCAATTATTTCATTGAAGACTAGCTCTCTCTGTAATGCGGGCGTGTCCATCTTCAGCACTGACTGGACCTGGGTAAGCTGAGAGGCAGGCAGCATTGTGGATAAAACCAGAGTGCGAGGCAAGCTGCTGCTGGTCTGCTTCCACTGCTCTGAAATCAGTTACTATCCACGCTTCATATAGAAACACACCTAGGATTAGCAAGTAAACAAGCTTCAGTGATTTAGCATAGTAACAGATGAGTTTCCTGTTGCCAACCACTTAGAGCAATGTATGTGATAATGTGATGCAGACAATGAAAAGACAACATGACGGCATACCGCTCAGAGGTTTTGCATTCAGTCATCTTTTTGTTTGTTTTTGTATATCTGTTATACAATTTCATCAACGCGATGTTGGACAAACCTCATGTTCTGCAGATAAGACCTCTTGTTACTGGGTCTACAGAGTGATGGGATTCTTACAACAGAGGTTCTTCACTCCCACAACACAAGGATAACAAACAGAAACAAAGCTGTAGAGCCAGTGTGAAGGAAAGAATAAGGAAAACGCTTCAAAAGCGTCCACTCCTCAGCCTTTTCCTTACAAAAGCCAGGTCTATTGTGAACAAAAATGGATGAGATGAGGCTACAGCTGGAAGACAATAGTTCATTGGGGACTGCTGCACCCAGCAATACCTGATGAAACGCCCCCTACTTCAAAAACAGTTAAAACATGGGCTGGGTGCTTCCTTGCAGCTACAAGACTGTGTTGAGAATACAGACTGGAGTATTTTTGAATCTCAGGACCTGGAGGAGTACACTACATCCATACTCTAACCACTGCCACTGTCACCGCTGACAAATGCATCCAGGTGTATGCCAGCCACAAGCCCTGGATGACACGTGAGGTCAGGACCCTGCTTAGTAACAGAAACACTGCTTTCAGGTCGGATGACTTGGAACTGTACAATGCAGCCACGGCAAACCTGAAAAGGGGCATCAGACAGGCCAAGCTGGATTATAACAACTAAGGACTATCTCCAGAACAACAACTTGAGGCAACTGTGGCTTGGGGTCCAAAACATCACTAACTACAACCCCAGACCCAGGGCTGTGGATGGTGATGTTGTGCTAGCGGAGACGTTGAACTGCTTCTTTGGCCACTTTGAACAAAAAAGACCAGACGCAGTCACACCACACACTCAGGTCACATCTTTGTGTTGGAGAATCATGACATGAGACGCATGTTAAGGGCAGTTAACAGGACCCCAGAAATGCAGCAGGACCTGATTGCATCAGGTGCTGAAGGTCTGTACAGACCAGCTCACAACCTGTCCTTAGCACAGACCACTGTCCCACCCTGCCTGAAGGCCTCAACCATTCATGGGGTAATTCAGAGGGATAATAGAGGATGCCGTAGCCACTGCTAGCCGCAAAACCTTGATTCATTTAGAGCACAAGGACAGTTATGCTAGGCTTCTTTTCACTGACTTCAGCTCAGCATTTAACACAAACACCCCTAGCAGACTGGGAACAAAACTAATCAACCTCGTCCTCCCATACTCCATCTGACTCTGGATTAAGGACTTCCTGAGAGCCCGCCCACAGTGAGTTAAAGAAGGGCCCAAACTTTACCCAACATTCAGCCTCAACATTGGCTTGCCATAGGGATGTGTGCTGACTCTCCTGCTGTACACTCTCTACACACCCGACTGCACCCCACTCACCCAAGCAACTCAATAGTGAATTTCACAGATGACATGTCAGCGGTTGGACTCATCATGGGGGAAGATGAGTCCGCATACAGGCACAAGGTAGAGAAACTGGCATCATGGTGCAGCACTAATGACCTTTTCCTCAACACCACAAAAACAAAAGAAATAATAGCGAACTTCAGGAGAAGCACATCTAATCGTCATATACATTAATGGGTACTGTGTGGAGAGGCTCTGACTTGAAGGTTCTGGGCCTGTGCCTGGCTGATGACC